>NC_053025.1:533360819-533626314 GCF_003073215.2 Triticum urartu | reverse complement strand
ATCAACGCGAACCCAAAAAAAGTTGGTGCCATACTCCGAATGAAATGCCCTGTGCGTGTGCATGATGTCCAGAAGCTTACTGCTTGTTTGGTCGCCTTGAGTCAATTCATCTCTCGCCTTGGTGAAAAGGCATTGCCTCTTTACCGACTGATGAAGAAATCTAACAAGTTCGAGTGGACTCTTGAAGCTGACGCAGGGTTTGCGGAGCTCAAAGCCCTGCTTTCCACCCAGCCGGTGCTCGCTGCCCCAATCAGCAAAGAGCCTTTACTGCTTTATATTGCAGCCACTGGACAAGTTGTCAGTATAGTACTCATGGTCAAGCGGGAAGAAGATGGAAAAGCCTATAAAGTTCAGCGCCCAGTGTACTATGTTTCCGAAGTCCTGACTCCATCCAAGCAAAGATATCCGCATTATCAGAAGCTTGTCTATGGAATTTACATGACCACGAAGAAGGTTGCACATTATTTCTCTGACCACTCCATTACAGTCATCAACGATGCACCATTTTCAGAAATTGTGAACAACAGAGATGCAACTGGTCGAGTGGCAAAGTGGGCGATTGAACTCCTTCCCTTGGATATCAAGTTTGATGCAAAGAAAGCTATCAAGTCCCAAGCAATAGCAGATTTCCTCGCCGAGTGGGTCGAACAACAATTGTCGACTCAGATTCACTCGTCGCATTGGACCATGTTCTTTGACGGATCCAAGATGCTGAATGGTTTCGGTGCTGGGGAGGTATTGGTATCCCCCCGAGGTGACAAGCTTAGCTATGTTCTCCAAATTCATTTTGACTCCTCCAACAATGAAGCTGAATATGAAGCACTTCTGTACGGGTTGCGTATGGCCATTTCACTCAGCGTCCGTCGCCTCATGGTCTATGGCGACTCAGATTTGGTGGTTAATCAAGTAATGAAGGAGTGGGACGTCAGAAGCCCGGCTATGACTGGCTATTGTAATGCAGTGAGAAAGTTAGAGAAGAAGTTTGAGGGGTTAGAGATCCATCATATACCCCGACTAAAAAATCAAGCAACAGATGATTTGGCAAAGATAGGTTCCAAAAGGGAGGCCATCCCCAACAATGTGTTTTTGGAACATATTCATACACCTTCAGTTCAGGAAGATCCTTTCACTGAAGAGCCCCCACAACCAAAGAGTGCCACTGATCCGACTGAAGTCGAAGTCCCAGCCGTGGTTGATTTGATCATGGAGGTTTTGGTCATCACTCCTGACTGGACGGTGCCGTACATCACGTACACTCTTAGGAAGGAACTCCCAGAAGATGAAGAAGAGGCTCGACAGATCATCCGCCGATCCAAAGCCTTTACTGTGATAAGAGGACAGCTGTTTAGAGAAAGTGTAACTGGAGTCATCCAGAAATGCATAACACCAGAAGAAGGTCGAGTGATCCTCAACGACATCCACTCGGGGACCTGTGGTCACCATGCGTCCTCTTGGACCATTGTGGCTAAAGCATACCGAGCATGATTTTATTGGCCATGAGCAAATGAAATGGCGAAAGAAATAGTCGCAAATGTGAAAGTTGCTAGTTTTACTCCAACATGTCTCACAAGCCTGCATCAGCCCTAAAGACCATTCCACTCGTCTGGCCCTTTGTTGTTTGGGGATTGGATATGGTTGGGACTCTGAGGATTGGTAGGAGCGGCTTCACTCATGTGTTCGTGGCAGTCGACAAGTTTACTAAATGGACCGAAGCCAAGCCTATCAAAAATCTTGAAGGCAGTACTGCTGTCAGCTTCATCAGAGAGTTAACATTCAGATATGGTGTTCCCCACAGCATCATCACTGACAATGGTTAGAACTTTGATTCTGATGAGTTCAGAGCCTTCTGCGCTTCCCAAGGCACTCGAGTCGACTATGCTTCAGTCGCCCATCCCCAGTCGAATGGACAAGCTGAAAGAGCAAATAGATTGATTCTCAAAGGACTGAAACCCCGATTGATGCGTGATCTCAAGAATGAAGCAGGTGCCTGGGTCGATGAACTTCCATCAGTACTTTGGGGATTGAGGACAATTCCTAATCAGTCGACTGGCCGAACTCCATTCTTCTTGGTCTATGGAGTTGAGGCTGTACTTCCGAGTGATTTGCTTCACAATGCACCTGTTGACACCTGATTTTGGCAAGATACAGATTGCAATGAAGATGGTCTCGAGTGAACGGGTTTTCAGCATGAAAAGATTCACGTCGCCGAGTGGAACCACTTTGATGTTTCGGTTATATTCATTCGACTTTATCTTACAAACCAAAACTATACTCCGAGTGGCATAATTCAATGTTCCGAGTGGTTTTTTGCCAGTCACGTCTTCAATATGACCTCGGATGAAGGAACACTTTTAAGTAATTGTCTTCGTCTCGTCGAGGCAATCGATTTTGATATATAAATCATCTCAATCCGAGTTCATATGCAAAAGTTAGAGGCAATACACTGCAGACCAAACCTCAACGGAAATATGGCGCGAGGTGCCACACACTTGTCTGATAGGTTGTGCGAGTAATTCGGCCATCAAGACGGCCTTGAATCGAAAAACCTTCAACACGAAAAAGTTTCGTCTCGTCGAGCCGATTGTTTTTCATATAAAATTTGTCTCAATCCGAGGTCGTATGCAACCTGGAGAGGCAAATCAAGATCAGGCTGTGTTTTCAGTCGGGAAATCCGGGTGAAAAGTTTACCATCCGAGTGAAAACCTACCGATCGAGTAAAAGGTCGAGTGAAAAACTTACCGATCGAGTAAAAGATTGGCTTCCGAGTGAAAATATAGTAATCCGAGTGAAATTATCATCCGAGTGAAGTTATTCCGAGTGAAAAGATTACCATCGGAATGAAAACTTGATGTTCGAGTAAGATATTGTCTTCCGAGCGAAATATAGTCATCCGAGTGAAAGATTGTCTTCCGAGTGAAATTATAGTCATCCGAGTGAAAGATTGTATTCCGAGTGAAAGACTCTAACATCCGAGTGAAAAGGTCCAGTCGGACGAAAAACTCTAATATCCGAGTGGATGAGCTCGGATCCGAGTGAAACTGAAGATGTGCCCGAAAGGTAATCCAGATGACCTCGGATATAAAAGTGATCAACATGGAAGTTTTGCGCATCGTCAAAACGGTGAACTTTGGTTTTGGAGTCATTATCATATGAGATAGTATACGGCCTGTAAGTTCACTACGAGACTCGGACAATCCAGTCCGTTACATGACCGAGTCCAACTGGATATTAAAGATGGCTTCGTAGAATATTCAAGATGGTCTTATTTGGAAAAGTGTTCAACATAAGGATTGTTCGTCTCGTCGAGGTGCACAAGTTTCATATTTGGGCCGTCTTGATCGGAGGTCATATGCAAGCTCGGCGGCCCACGCAAGGAGGAAGACAGAAGTTGGGCCAGATTCAGACTGAATCCGAGTTGGAATAGAACTAGGACTCTAGGACGTGAATTAATGTAATTTTTTGTAAGGAAAGCCTAGATGAATTCTTTGCTTGTACGGGAAGTCCAGACGCCTCTTATATATGTTGGGGGTGATGGCCGATTGAACAACACGCAATCGAACAAATCAATATACTACCTTTTCATCTACGTTTTATCTCTCCACCGTTTTTCTCTCTCGTTCTTCGCTGTTCTTCGTGTTTGAGAGCTGCGAATCCCGAGGCTCTAGGGGCGAGCGAATCGACCTAGGGCAGCCCATAGCCTCCGCACTCCCTGATGGGGCCCCTCCCGGGGGTGTGGGGTTTTCGGGTCTGCAAAAGCGCCTGTCGACTGTCTTGTGTATCGCGCTGTCGGTCGGGTCTCCTTCGACGTGAGCTACGGTGCATCACCCCCGGCGTCGAGGGTACACGTGACGTGTTCGTGTGTCAACACACTTTTTGGTGACTCCGCTAGGGATCGAAGATCAATCATCATCATCCACCATGTCCGATCTTCCCAAGCCATCTGAGGTAGACGCCGATAACATCATGAAGCCCAGTCTTAATGAGATATCGGATGATCATCGCCAAGTCTATGAGGAGTAAAAGAAGGTGCGTGAGGAGAAGGACCTGCAGGAGTTCCTTGCAAAATTCAAGAAAGATCGCCAAGGCAACATCACTCCGATTGAAGAAATCAATTTCCCTCCTCTTCAAACTAAACAGGTTAAACCCTCTGTAAGTACTGCCTTTTCTCCTGAACAGTGGGCTGAGATTGAAAGTCGTATTGCTGATGGTAACAATCTAGTCTATCAAACTTTTATAGAAAATACTAATTCTCAAAAGAATATATCTCAATCGTCTAGTGGTAATAATGGTGTAGCTGCTAGTGTGCAAAACCCTAATCTGGCTTTACCTATTGCATCGGCGCCTCCCGTGCCGATGGCTTATTATCCTACCCAAACAAATCAGATTGTGGCTGCACCCATTAATCCTATTATGAGCATGACAGGTTCGGTGGCAACGCCGAACCAAACTCTACCTACAGCTACAACCACTCAACCACCACCAAATTATGGGTCGACATACATGCCACAATTCCTACCTACAGCTAGTAACCATACTCTTCCTATGTCACTGCCACAAGCTTCATCGTCCACTACGGATGATGGTCTAGCTAATCTTAGAGAGGAGATGGCTAAGATGCTTAGAGAGAATTTTGGAGTTGAGTTACCTCGAAATCGGATTTACCAAAAGCCGTACCCCGAGTACTTTGATGCCATCCAGTGCCCTCCGGGATATAAGATTCCAGATTTTGTTTAGTTCAATGGAGAGGGCACAAAAACCACATGGGAGCATGTTAGTCAATACTTAGCACAACTAGGTGAAGCAGGCTCACTAAATGAGTTGAAAGTGCGTTTCTTTCCTTTATCTTTAACTGGTACTACATTTTCATGGTTTTCTTCTTTACCACATGGTTCCATTCAGGTTTGGTCGCAGCTAGAGCAGAAATTTCATGATCACATTTATAGCGGCGACAATGAACTCAAGTTATCACATCTAACATCGGTTAAACAGAAGCATGATGAATCGGTCTCCGATTACGTAAAGAGATTCAGAGAAACAAAAAACCGGTGTTTTAGTTTGGTCATAACCGAGAGAGACTTGGCAGACCTAGTGCTGAGTGGTTTGAGAACTCCCATTAGAGAAAAGCTAGAAGGTTATGAGTTCTTAAATATCAACCAAGTCTTACAAAGGGCTTTGGCTCAGGAAAGCCGAAGCAAAGATCTTAAAGAAGTGCATAGATACAAAGCCGATCGTCCAAAGATGAATATGGTGGAATATGATAGTGATCACTCGGACGATGAGGGTGAAGTTTTTGCTACTGAATTTGTTTGGCCATATAAGGCCAAACCCTTTACTTGCAATGATCTGAAACTGATTCATAAGAATCGTGATGAAGAGATGAAGTTTACTTTTAACATTGCTAAGTGTGATAGAATATTTGATGCTTTGCTGCAGGCCAAGATTATTAGAATATCTCATACTTTACCGCCGTTTGAAGAGCTAAAACGGCGTGCTTATTGCAAGTATCATAATTCTTTTTCTCATGCTACTAACGATTGCAATGTTTTTCGACGACAGATACAATTGGCCATTAATGACGGGCGATTGAACTTTTCTGAGATGCAAGTTGATAAACAACCTTTCCAATGAATACCATGGATTTGGAGGGGAAGAAGCTACTCATTCGGCCTGAGGTAGCCGAATCTGCTAATAAAGCTAATATCATTATTGGTGAGCCCAGGAAAGACAAGGAAGGCAGCACGGTCTTGGGGAGACATGTTGTGCTTGATAAGCAACCCGATGGCAAGGAAGTAATCAAAATCACCATCAAGAATCCTACACTCGGGGGGCCACCGCAAGTGCAAGAAAAATACTCGAGTTAAATTTGTCAAACCCAAGAGTCCAGAAGTTGGCAAGTGGAAGAGGAATGAAGCTAAAGTGCAACGCAAGCGGATCAAGCCAACTTTTGATATGTTGTTATCCAAATATGCTAATCCGTCGGCTGGTCCCAGCTCTAACCGGCCATCATACTTGAAGCGACCAAGGTCACCATCAGATGATATGTTCATTCAGTATATGAAACCGACTGGACCAAAGGCATTGTTTCCAGAAGAGCAAAGGCAAACTGTTTGGGATCGACTTGAATACTCATATAATGGCCGACTGAACATCGGTAACTATCGGTCGGCTGGTCAAAACATGCGACCGGATGGAAATTATCCGAGTGTAAGAATGCACCCAGGTGGAAGCTATCTGAGTAAAAAAAATGTGGCCGAGTAGATTCCATCCGACTGAATTCCATCCTAGTGATATCCATCCGAGTGGATTCCATTAGAGTAAAAAGGTGCGCCCGAGTGGAAATTTCATGCATCTGGAAAGTCGAAAGAAATGGCATGTTAAATCACCAAGTGTTGCAGCAGTTGAGTCAGGAAAAGGTAAGGAGAAAATGGATGTCGACTCACTTATCTTGGGCACCGAAACATTCGCCATACAGCAGCCGATTGTGCATAGCAATCCGACTAAGCCGATACTTGCTATCGCGCCAAAGCACTCGGCTAATGACCATGAGGCAAGCACCAGCCAGGTAAAAACGAGAGATCCTAAATACACTCAGCCAAAGTGGTGTCCTCCAGGGCTAACAAAGACACAAAAGAGGAAACTACAGAGGTTAAGGAGTCAAGAGATGGCAGAACAGGAGGCCGAGAAACAAAGGGATAAGTTGTTCAATGACACTCGACCCATGGTTCCACCAAAACAAGTGTGGAGGTCTAAACAAATACAAGATACGATAGCTTCTGCATCTATCACAACAATACCTACATCACCAAAGGAGGACGATGCAACAGATATGACATCGTCTGTGACACTTCTTACTTCTCCTTCACTCGGACAAATTTCAGAATCGGTGGATGCACTCGAGGAGGAGGCTGATATGTTGGACTATGAGTCTACGCCGGTTCATGAAGGTATAGATATCAATATGGTGTACTACTTACCTGCTGAGTTTCGTGCTGTAGATGAAGAAGGGGAGGTGGCTCAGCTGGATTTTGGCCCTAAAAACGCAATATTCGAGAAGCCAAAAGACCCAGTAACGCATCTTAAACCATTATATCTCAGAGGTCATATCAATGGGTCACCGCTCACTCGGATGCTTGTTGATGGTGGTGCTGTGGTAAATCTTATGCCCTATTCGGTCTTCAAGAAATTGGGTTTGCCTGATGAAGAATTGATCAAGACCAATATGGTGCTCAATGGATTTGAAGGCAAAGAGAAAACTGAAGCCAAAGGTGTGATGTATGTGGAGCTTACATTCGGAAGCAAAACTTTGGCTACTGCATTCTTTGTCGCTGAGGTGCAAGGTAACTACAACGTCGTACTAGGCCGCGATTGGGTTCATGCAAACCAGTGCGTGCCATCCACTATGCACCAGTTTTTGAATCAGTGGGTTGATGATGAAGTGGAAGTTATTCACGCGGATAACTCGGCCTGTGTTGCTTTGGCCGATGCATCGGTGGATTGGCAACATCCCAATTCTACTTGCTTGATGGGACGTGACTTATCAGAATTTGATTTTCTCAGCGCGACCAAGAATGGTTTTGTGCCCGTCTCTTTAAAGCCGAGCGAATGCAATCGGATCCAAGGTATGATATGTTTAAATGGATCCTAATTCCGAGTGGTTACAAAAACGTCTTGTAAAGTATCGGTCCAGTGAGAACGATATGTATGAGTCTATAGAGGAGTTGGATGACATGGATAAACTTGGACAAGGTTTTACATCAGTCGATCCGTTAGAAGAGGTAGATATTGGAGATGGTTCAGTCACTCGACCGACATTTATAAACAAAAATTTGAAAGCCGATTGTAAGGCTAAGTTAATCGAGCTATTGAAAGAATATGTTTGTTGCTTTGCATGGGAATATCATGAGATGCCAGGGTTAAGCCGAGAGCTAGTGGAACATCGGTTGCCTATAAAGGCCGGGTTTAGACCTTATAAACAATCGGCCAGAAAATTTAATCCGAAAACATATGACCGGATCAAGGAAGCGATCGGTCGACTGCTTGAAGCTAATTGAAGGAAATATGCCCTAGAGGCAATAATAAAGTTATTATTTATTTCCTTATATCATGATAAATGTTTATTATTCATGCTAGAATTGTATTAATCGGAAACATAATACTTGTGTGAATACATAGACAAACTAAACGTCACTAGTATGCCTCTACTTGACTAGCTCGTTAATCAAAGATGGTTATGTTTCCTAACCATGAACAAAAGAGTTGTTATTTGATTAACGGGATCACATCATTAGAAGAATGATGTGATTGACATGACCCATTCCATTAGCTTAGCACCCGATCGTTTAGTATGTTGCTATTGCTTTCTTCATGACTTATACATGTTCCTATGACTATGAGATTATGCAACTCCCGTTTGCCGGGGGAACACTTTGTGTGCTACCAAACGTCACAACGTAAATGGGTGATTATAAAGGAGCTCTGCAGGTGTCTCCAAAGGTACATGTTGGGTAGGCGTATTTCGAGATTAGGATTTGTCACTCCGATTGTCGGAGAGGTATCTCTGGGCCCTCTCGGTAATGCACATCACATAAGCCTTGCAAGCATTGCAACTAATGAGTTAGTTGTGAGATGATGTATTATGGAATGAGTAAAGAGACTTGCCGGTAACGAGATTGAACTAGGTATTAAGATACCGACGATCGAATCTCGGGCAAGTAACATACCGATGACAAAGGGTACAACGTATGTTGTTATGCGGTCTAACCAATAAAGATCTTCGCAGAATATGTAGGAGCCAATATGAGCATCCAGGTTCCGCTATTGGTTATTGACCGGAGACGTGTCTCGGTCATGTCTACATTGTTCTCGAACCCGTAGGGTCCGCATGCTTAAGGTTTCGATGACAGTTATATTATGAGTTTATGAGTTTTGATGTACCGAAGGAGTTCGGAGTCCCAGATGAGATCGGGGACATGATGAGGAGTCTCGAAATGGTTGATACGTAAAGATCGATATATTGGACGACTATATTCGGACATCGGAAAGGTTCCGAGTGGTTCGGGTATTTTTCGGAGTACCGGGGAGTTACGGGAATACGGGGGAAGAAGTATATGGGCCTTATTGGGCTTTAGGGGAGAGGAAGAGGCAGGCCGCGCGCCCCCCCATTGACTAGTCCGAATTGGACTAGGGGGAGGGATGGCGCCCCCTCCTTCCTTCTCTTCCCTCTTCCCCTTCCTTGTGTCCTACTCCTACTACTTGGAAGGACTCCTAGTTGGACTAGGAAAGGGGGAATCCTACTCCCGGTGGGAGTAGGACTCCCCTAGGGCGCGCCATAGAGAGGGCCGGCCCTCCCTCCTCCACTCCTTTATATACGGGGGCAGGGGGCACCCCATAGACACACAAGTTGATCTTCGTGATCATTCTCTTAGCCGTGTGCGGTGCCCCCCTCCACCATAATCCTCGATAATATTGTAGCGGTGCTTAGGCGAAGCCCTCCGATGGTAGAACATCAAGATCGTCACCACGCCGTCGTGCTGACGGAACTCTTCCCCGAGACTTTGCTGGATCGGAGTCCGGGGATCGTCATCGAGCTGAACGTGTGCTAGAACTCGGAGGTGCCGTAGTTTCGGTGCTTGATCGGTCGGGTCATGAAGACGTACGACTACATCAACCGTGTTGTCATAACACTTCCGCTTTCGGTCTACGAGGGTACGTAGACAACACTCTCCCCTCTCGTTGCTATGCATCACCATGATCTTGCGTGTGCGTAGGAATTTTTTTGAAATTACTACGTTCCCCAACAGTGGCATCCGAGCCTAGATTTTATGCGTTGATGTTATGCACGAGTAGAACACAAGTGAGTTGTGGGCGATATAAGTCATACCGCTTACCAGCATGTGATACTTTGGTTCGGCGGTATTGTTGGATGAAGCGGCCCGGACCGACATTATGCGTATGCTTACGCGAGATTGGTTCTACCGACGTGCTTTGCACATAGGTGGCTGGCGGGTGTCAGTTTCTCCAACTTTAGTTGAACTGAGTGTGGCTACGCCTGGTCCTTGCGAAGGTTAAAACAGCACCAACTTGACAAACTATCGTTGTGGGTTTTGATGCGTAGGTAAGATTAGTTCTTGCTTAAGCCCGTAGCAGCCACGTAAAACTTGCAACAACAAAGTAGAGGACGTCTAACTTGTTTTTGCAGGGCATGTTGTGATGTGATATGGTCAAGATGTGATGAGATATAAGTTGTTGTATGAGATGATCATGTTCTGTTGAAGTTATCGGCAACTGGCAAAATCCTTATGGTTGTCTCTCTATTGCATAAGATGCAAGCGCCCAATAATTGCTTTACTTTATCGCTATGCGATAGCAATAGTTGCAAGAGCAATTGTTGGCGAGACGACCACGTGATGACACATTGATATAGATCAAGATGATGGAGATCATGGTGTCATGCCGGTGACGATAGAGATCATGACAGTACTTTGGAGATGGAAATCAAAGGCGCAAGATGATGATGGCCATATCATGTCACATATTATGATTGCATATGATGTTTATCTTTTATACATCTTATTTTGCTTAGTTTGATGGTAGCATTTTAAGATGATCTCTCACTAATTATCAAGAAGTGTTCTCCCTGAGTATGCACCGTTGCGAAAGTTCTTCGTGCTGAGACACCACGTGATGATCGGGTGTGATAGGCTCTACGTTCAAATACAAGGGGTGCAAAACAGTTGCACATGCGGAATACTCAGGTTATAATTGACGAGCCAAGCATATACAGATATGGCCTCAGAACACGGAGACCGAAAGGTCGAGCGTGAATCATATAGTAGATATGATCAACATAGTGATGTTCACCAATGAAACTACTCCATCTCACGTGATGATCGGACATGGTTTAGTTGATTTGGATCACGTGATCACTTAGAGGATTAGAGGGATGTCTATCTAAGTGGGAGTTCTTAAGTAATATGATTAATTGAACTTAAATTTATCATGAACTTAGTCCTGGTAGTATTTTGCAAATCATGTTGTAGATCAATAGCTCGCGTTGTTGCTTCCCTGTGTTTGTTTTGATATGTTCCTAGAGAAAATTGTGTTGAAAGATGTTAGTAGCAATGATGCGGATTGGATCCGTGATCTGAGGTTTATCCTCATTGCTGCACATAAGAATTATGTCCTTGATGCACCGCTAGGTGACAGACCTATTGCAGGAGAAGATGCAGATGCTATGAACGTTTGGCTAGCTCAATATGATGACTACTTGATAGTTTAGTGCACCATGCTTAACGGCTTAGAATCGGGACTTCAAAGACGTTTTGAACGTCATGGACCATATGAGATGTTCCAGGAGTTGAAGTTAATATTTCAAGCAAATACCCAAGTCGAGAGATATGAAGTCTCCAACAAGTTCTATAGCTAAAAGATGGAGGAGAATCGCTCAACTAGGGAGCATGTGCTCAGATTGTCTGGGTACTACAATCGCTTGAATCAAGTGGGAGTTAATCTTCCAGATAAGATAGTGATTGACAGAATTCTCTAGTCACCATCACCAAGTTAGTAGAACTTCGTGATGAACTATAATATGCAAGGGATAACGGAAACAACTCCCAAGCTCTTCGTGATGCTGAAATCAACGAAGGTAGAAATCAAGAAAAACATCAAGTGTTGATGGTTGACAAGACCACTAGTTTCAAGAAAAGGGCAAAGGGAATAAGGGGAACTTCAAGAAGAACGGCAAGCAAGTTGCTGCTCAAGTGAAGAAGCCCAAGTCTGGTCCTAAGCCTGAGACTAATTGCTTCTACTGCAAAGGGACTGGTCACTGGAAGCGGAACTACCCCAAGTGATTGGCGGATAAGAAGGATGGCAAAGTGAACATAAGTATATTTGATATACATGTTATTGATGTGTACTTTACTAGTGTTTATAGCAACCCCTCAGTATTAGATACTAGTTAAGTTGCTAAGATTAGTAACTCGAAACGGGAGTTGCAGAATAAACAGAGACTAGTTAAGGGTGAAGTGACGATGTGTGTTGGAAGTGGTTCCGAGATTGATATGATCATCATCGCACATTCCCTATACTTTCGGGATTAGTGTTGAACCTAAATAAGTGTTATTTGGTGTTTGCATTGAGCATGAATATGATTTGATCATGTTTATTGTAATACGGTTATTCATTTAAGTAAGAGAACAAATTGTTGTTCTGTTTACATGAATAAAACCTTATATGGTTACACACCCAATGAAAGTGGTTCATTGGATCTCGATCGTAGTGATACACATATTCATAATATTGAAACCAAAAGATGCAAAATTAATAATGATAGTGCAACTTATTTGTGGCACTGCCGTTTAGGCCATATTGGTGTAAAGCGCATGAAGAAACTCCATGCTGATGGGATTTTGGAATCACTTGATTATGAATCACTTGGTGCTTGTGAACCATGCCTTATGGGCAAGATGACTAAAGACTCTGTTCTCCGGAACAATGGAGCGAGCAACAGATTTGTTGGAAATCATACATACTGATGTATGTGGTCCGATGAATATTAAAGCTCGCGACAAGTATCATTATTTTCTGACCTTCACAGATGATTTAAGCAGATATGAGTATATCTACTTGATGAAACATAAGTCTGAAAAGTTCAAAGTATTTCAGAGTGAAGTGGAAAATCATTATGACAAGAAAATAAAGTTTCTACGATCTGATCGCAGAGACGAATATTTGAGTTACGAGTTTGGTCTTCTATTAAAACAATGTGGAATAGTTTCACAAACTCATGCCACCTGGAACACCACATCATAATGGTGTGTCCGAACGTCATAACCGTACTTTATTGGATATAGTACAATCTATGATGTTTCTTACCGATTTACCAATATCGTTTTGGGATCATGCATTAGAGACAGCTGCATTCACGTTAAAAAAGGGGCACCATCTAAGTCCGTTGAGACGACACAATCTGAACTGTGGTTTGGCAAGAAACCAAAGTTGTCGTTTCTTAAAGTTTGGGATTGTGATGCTTATATGAAAAAGTTTCATCCTGATAAGCTCAAACCCAAATCAGAGAAATATGTCTTCATAGGATACCCAAAGGAGACTATTGGGTACACCTTCTATCACAGATCCGAAGGCAAGACATTCGTTGCTAAGAATGGATCCTTTCTAGAGAAGGAGTTTCTCTTGAAAGAAGTGAGTGGGAGGAAAGTAGAACTTGATAAGGTAATTGTACCTTCTCCCTTATTGGAAAATAGTTCATCACAGAAATCTGTTTCTGTGACACCTACACCAATTAGTGAGGAAGTTAATGATGATGATCATGAAACTTCAGATCAAGTTATTACTGAACCTCGTAGATCAACCAGAGTAAGATCCGCACCAGAGTGGTACGGTAATCCTGTTCTGGAAATCATGCTACTAGATCATGATGAACCTACGAACTATGAAGAAGCGATGGTGAGCCCACATTCCGCAAAATGGCTTGAAGCCATGAAATCTGAGATGGGATCCATGTATGAAAACAAACTATGGACTTTGGTTGACTTGCCCGTTGATCGGCAAGCAATTGAAAATAAATGGATCTTCAAGAGGAAGATGGACGCTAATAGTAGTGTTACTATCTACAAAGCTAGAATTGTCGCAAAAAGGTTTTTCGACAAGTTCAAGATGTTCACTACGATGAGAGTTTCTCACTCGTATCTATGCTTAAGTCTGTTCGAATCATGTTAGCAATTGCCGCATTTTATGAAATCTGGCAAATGGATAAACAAAGTTGCATTCCTTAATGGATTTATTGTATATGATGCAACCAGAAGGTTTTGTCAATCCTAAAGGTGCTAACAAAAATGTGCAAGCTCCAGCGATCCATCTATGGACTGGTGCAAGCATCTCAGAGTTGGAATATACGCTTTGATGAATTGATCAAAGCATATAGTTTTATATAGACTTGCGGTGAAGCATGTATTTACAAGAAAGTGAGTGAGAGCACTACAGCATTTCTGATAAGTATATGTGAATGACATATTGTTGATCGGAAATAATGTAGAATTATTCTGCAAAGCATAAAGGAGTGTTTTTGAAAGAAGTTTTTCAAAGAAAGACCTCGGTGAAGCTGCTTACATATTAAGCATCAAGATCTATAGAGATAGATCAAGACGCTTGATAAGTTTTTTCAATGAGTACATACCTTGACAATATTTTGAAGTAGTTCAAAAATGGAACAGTCAAAGAAAGAGTTCTTGGCTGTGTTACAAGGTGTGAAATTGAGTAACACTCAAAGCCCGACCACGACAGAAGATAGAAAGAGAGTGAAAGTCATTCCCTATGCCTCAGCCATAGGTTCTATAAAGTATGTCATGCTGTGTACCAGATCTATTGTATACCCCACACTGTGTTAAGCAAGGGAGTACAATAGTGATCTAAGAGTAGATCACTGGACAACGGTCAAAATTATCCTTAGTGGAATAAGGAAATATTTCTCAATTATGGAGGTGACAAAAGGTTCGTCGTAAAAAGTTACGTCGATGCAAGTTTTGACACAGATCTGGATGACTCTAAGTCTCGATCTAGATACATATTGAAAGTGGGAGCAATTAGCTAGAGTAGCTCCGTGCAGAGCATTGTAGACATGGAATTTGCAAAATACTTACGGATCTGTATGTGACAGACCCGTTGACTAAAATTATCTCACAAGCAAAACATGATCACACCTTAGTACTCTTTGGGTGTTAATCACATAAGCGATGTGAACTAGATTACTGACTCTAGTAAACCCTTTGGGTATAGGTCACATGATGATGTGAACTATGGGTGTTAATCACATGGTGATGTGAACTATTAGTGTTGAATCACATGGCGATGTGAACTAGATTATTGACTCTAGTGCAAGTGGGAGACTGAAGGAAATATGCCCTAGAGGCAATAATAAAGTTATTATTTATTTCCTTATATCATGATAAATGTTTGTTATTCATGCTAGAATTGTATTAACCGGAAACATAATACTTGTGTGAATACATAGACAAACTAAACGTCACTAGTATGCCTCTACTTGACTAGCTCGTTAATCGAAGATGGTTATGTTTCCTAACCATGAACAAGAGAGTTGTTATTTGATTAACGGGATCACATCATTAGAAGAATGATGTGATTGACATGACCCGTTCCATTAGCTTAGCACCGATCGTTTAGTATGTTGCTATTGCTTTCTTCATGACTTATACATGTTCCTATGACTATGAGATTATGCAACTCCTGTTTGCCGGAGGAACACTTTGTGTGCTACCAAATGTCACAACGTAAATGGGTGGTTATAAAGGAGCTCTACAGGTGTCTCCGAAGGTACATGTTGGGTTGGCGTATTTCGAGATTAGGATTTGTCACTCCGATTGTCGGAGAGGTATCTCTGGGCCCTCTCGGTAATGCACATCACATAAGCCTTGCAAGCATTGCAACTAATGAGTTAGTTGTGAGATGATGTATTACGGAATGAGTAAAGAGACTTGCCGGTAACGAGATTGAACTAGGTATTAAGATACCGACGATCGAATCTCGGGCAAGTAACATATCGATGACAAAGGGAACAACGTATGTTGTTATGTGGTCTGACCGATAAAGATCTTCGTAGAATATGTAGGAGCCAATATGAGCATCCAGGTTCCGCTATTGGTTATTGTCCGAAGACGTGTCTCGGTCATGTATACATTGTTCTCGAACCCGTAGGGTCCGCAGGCTTAAGGTTTCGATGACAGTTATATTATGAGTTTATGAGTTTTGATGTACCGAAGGAGTTCGGAGTCCCGGATGAGATCGGGGACATGACGAGGAGTCTCGAAATGGTTGAGACATAAAGATCGATATATTGGATGACTATATTCGGACATCGGAAAGGTTCCGAGTGGTTCGGGTATTTTTCGGAGTACCGGGGAGTTACGGGAATACGGGGGAAGAAGTATATGGGCCTTATTGGGCTTTAGGGGAGAGGAAGAGGTAGGCCGCCCCCCCATTGACTAGTCCGAATTGGACTAGGGGGAGGGGCGGCGCCCCCTCCTTCCTTCTCTTCCCTCTTCCCCTTCCTTGTCTCCTACTCCTACTACTTGGAAGGACTCCTAGTTGGACTAGGAAAGGGGGAATCCTACTCCCGGTGGGAGTAGGACTCCCCTAGGGCGCGCCATAGAGAGGGCCGACCCTCCCCTCCTCCACTTCTTTATATACGGGGGCAGGGGGCACCCCATAGACAGACAAGTTGATCTTCGTGATCGTTCTCTTAGACGTGTGCGGTGCCCCCCTCCACCATAATCCTCGATAATATTTTAGCGGTGCTTAGGCGAAGCCCTGCGACGGTAGAACATCAAGATCGTCACCACGCCGTCGTGCTGACGGAACTCTTCCCCAACACTTTGCTGGATCGGAGTCCGAGGATCGTCATCGAGCTGAACGTGTGCTAGAACTCGGAGGTGCCGTAGTTTCGGTGCTTGATCGGTCGGGTCGCGAAGACGTATGACTACATCAACCGCGTTGTCATAACGCTTCCGCTTTCGGTCTACGAGGGTACGTAGACAACACTCTCCCCTCTCGTTGCTATGCATCACCATGATCTTGCGTGTGCGTAGGAATTTTTTTGAAATTACTACGTTCCCCAACACTAATTTCATTCGACCTTGCAGGTATGCCGAGTGGATTTCTAACATTGTCCCAGTAGAGAAGAAAGGATCTGGCAAGTTGAGGGTGTGCATTGATTTCAGAGATTTGAATAGGGCTACACCCAAAGATGAGTATCCTGTGCCAATAGCCGATATGCTTATTAATGATGCTTCTGGACATAAGGTTATTAGCTTTCTAGATGGTAATGCCGGATACAATCAAATTTTTATGGCCGAAGAGGACATGTACAAAATGGCTTTCCAATGTCCTGGTTTCCTTGGTTCATTCGAGTGGACAGTGATGACATTCGGATTAAAAAATACTGGAGCTACGTATCGAAGGGCTATGAATTTTAACTTTTCATGATTTACTTGGTGTCATACTTGAAGTTTATATTGATGATATTGTTGTCAAATCGGATGCTTTTGAATCTCACTTGGCCGATTTGCGTTTAGCTTTCGAAAGAATGAAAAGGTATGGACTGAAGATGAATCCTTTAAAGTGTGCATTCGGTGTATCAGCTGGCAAGTTTTGGGGTTTTATTATTCATGAAGATGGCATAGATATTGATCCCAAAAAGATAGAGGCCATACATAAAGTGGAGGCTCCAACATGCAAGAGAGATATGCAAAAGTTTCTTGGCAAGGTCAATTATTTGAGAAGGTTCATAGCTAATCTATCAGGGAAAGTTGATGCATTTACTCCTATCCTTCGGTTAAAGAATGATGCTGATTTCACTTGGGGGGGCAAAACAGCAAGAAGCATTTGATATGATCAAGAATTATTTGTGCACTCCTCCGGTGATGAAAGCACCCAAGCATAGGGAACCCTTCAGACTTTACATTGCAGCAGAGGAAGGAGTTATTGGTGCTGTTCTAACTCAAGAGACCGAAGGAAAAGAGCATGCCATCACATATTTGAGCCGCCGCCTATTGGACGCAGAGACAAGGTATACATTTATTGAAAAATTATGTCTGTGTTTATATTATGCTTGCACAAAATTGAGACATTATTTAGTACCAAGTGCTTGCATAGTAGCTTGTCAGACCGATGTCATTAAATACATGTTGCATAGACCAATTCTTAGTGGTAGAATTGGCAAGTAGGCTTATGCTTTGATTGAATATGATTTGGCCTATGAATCTCTAAAATTCATGAAAGGCCAAATCATTGCTAATTTTATTGTTGTACATTGGATATATGACAAGCATGATGTTGATATAAACCTTGTCTCAATAGTACCATGGAGATTATATTTTGATGGTTCAGTTTGTACCAATGGCCAAGGTGTTGGTATTGTTTACATATCTCCTCATGGTGTTGTTTTTGAAGCCTCATGCCGCTTAGAGTATTTTTGTACAAACAATCAAGCCGAATATGAAGCATTATTATTCGGCCTAGAGATGTTACTTGCTATAGGTGTTACACATATTGAGGCTTATGGTGATTCGTTACTAGTGGTGCAGCAAATATCCAAAGTCTTTCAGTGTTTGGACGAATCACTTAATGTTTATCTTGATAGATGTCTAGATATAATTTCTACTTTGGATTGCTTTAGCATTGCTCATATATCTAGACATGACAATTGGAAAGCAAATGAATTGGCACAACAAGCATCTGGATATCATGTTGATCATGGCATGTTTCATATCTCTCAAAGACCGATGTCTTGTCTTGCCAATATGGGAGAGGCCGAACCTGAACCCACTGATTCGGCCATTAAAAAAAGTCTAGTGCAGGTGACAATCCAGACTGGAGGAAGCCCATTGTTGATTACTTGTGCAATCCGAGTGAAAGGGTGGACACGGTTGTTCGGCGTATGGCTTTCAAGTATACAATGAGAGATGATGCTCTCTATCGCCGAACAGTCGATGATGTTCTTCTAAAGTGTTTGGATGAGGACCATGCAAGAGTTGCTATGGGAGAGGTAGATGAAGGCATTTGTGGCACTCACCAGTCGGCTCCCAAGATGAAATGGTTATTGCGACGTGCTGGGTTTTATTGGCCGACTATGATTAATGATTGCTTCAGATATTATAAAGGGTGCGAAGTTTGTCAAAAATTTGGTGATATTCAATTGGCTCCTGCTGCTATGTTGCATCCTATTATCAAGTCGTGGCCTTTCAGAGGATGGGGTTTAGACTTTATTGGGCAAATTCATCCATCTTCCTCAAAGGGGCATCGGTTCGTATTGGTGGCAACTGATTATTTCACTAAATGGTCTGAAGCAGTACCTCTCAAGAACATGAAACATACAGAGGTAATTCAATTCATAACCGGGCACATTATTCATAGATTCGGTATTCCTCAAACGTTAACAACAGATCAAGGTTCATCTTTCATGTCACACCAAGTCAGAGAGTTTGCCGGATCTTATAACATAAAGTTGCTCAATTCCTCTCCATATTATGCCCAAGCTAATGGACAAGCTGAGTCTATCAATAAAATTTTAATCAAACTCATCAAGAAAAAGATTGAAGATAATCCAAGGAGATGGCATGATTTGTTGTCTGAAGCTTTGTGGGCACATAGAATTTCAAGGCATGGTGCTACGAAGGTGATCCCATATGAGCTAGTATATGGTCAAGAGGCTGTTTTACCAGTGGAAGTAAATTTGAATGCTTTGAGAATAGCCAAACAAAATGATTTATCGGTAGTAGAATTTTATAACTTGATGATGGACAATATTGATGAGGTTGCCGATAGACGTTTGGTTGCTTTGAAGTCCATAGAGAGAGACAAGTTGAGGGTTGCAAGAGCTTACAATAAGAAAGTTAAGTTGAAGAATTTTCAAGTTGGTGATCTCGTCTGGAAAGTGATCCTGCCGATTGGTTCAAGAGATAGAAAATTCGGGAAGTGGTCTCCAAGTTGGGAAGGTCCTTTTAGAATTACAAGAGTTGTTCCCGGAAATTCATATTTGGTGGAATCAATACAAGGGGCATTGTTACCTCGAGCTCTCAATGGCAAATATTTAAAGAAATACCACCCGAGTGTGTGGGAGGAAGCCTAAGTAGGCAATGGCCGATATACGATTATCGCCCTTAGCACAAACATGGCCGATGCATAATTATCGCCCTGAGAAAAATAAATGGCCGATGGAGTGTTGATATCGTCCTTAGAACAAACACTATGCATATTATTTTTCGGCGTGCAAGCTTTGCCGAAAAACAGGCGGGCATGTGTTGACACCTGATTTTGGCAAGATACAGATTGCAATGAAGATGGTCTCGAGTGAATGGGTTTTCAGCATGAAAAGATTCACGTCGCCGAGTGGAACCACTTTGATGTTTCGATTATATTCATTCGACTTTATCTTACAGACCGAAACTATACTCCGAGTGGCATAATTCAATGTTCCGAGTGGTTTTTTGCCAATCACGTCTTCAATATGACCTCGGATGAAGGAGCACTCTTAAGGAATTGTCTTTGTCTCGTCGAGGCAATCGATTTTTATATATAAATCATCTCAATCCGAGTTCATATGCAAAAGTTAGAGGCAATACACTGCAGACCGAATCTCAACGGAAATATGGCGCGAGGTGCCAGACACTTGTCTGATAGGTTGCGCGAGTAATTCGGCCATGAAGATGGCCTTGAATAGAGAAACCTTCAACACGAAAATTTTTTGTCTCGTCGAGCTGATTGTTTTTTATATAAAATTTGTCTCAATCCGAGGTCGTATGCAACCTGGAGAGGCAAATCAAGATCAGGCTGTGCTTTCAGTCGGGAAATCCGAGTGAAAAGTTTACCATCCGAGTGAAAACCTACCGATCGAGTAAAAGGTCGAGTGGAAAACTTATCAATCGAGTAAAAGATTGGCTTCCGAGTGAAAATATAGTAATCCGAGTGAAATTATCATCCGAGTGAAGTTATTCCGAGTGAAAAGATTACCATCGGAATGAAAACTTGACGTTCGAGTAAGATATTGCCTTCCGAGCGAAATATAGTCATCCGAGTAAAAGATTGTCTTCCAAGTGAAATTATAGTCATCCGAGTGAAAGATTGTCTTCTGAGTGAAAGACTAACATCCGAGTGAAAAGGTCTAGTCGGACGAAAAACTCTAATATCCGAGTGGATGAGCTCGGATCCGAGTGAAACTAAAGATGTGCCCGAAAGGTAATCCAGATGACCTCGGATAGAAAAGTGATCAACACAGAAGTTGTGCGCATCATCAAAACGGTGAACTTTGGTTTTGGAGTCATTATCATATGAGATAGTATACAGCCTGTAAGTTCACTACGAGACTCGGACAATCCAGTCCGTTACATGACCGAGTCCGACTGGATATTAAAGATGGCTTCATAGAATATTCAAGATGGTCTTATTTGGAAAAGTGTTCAACATAAGGATTGTTCGTCTCGTCGAGGTGCACAAGTTTCATATTTGGGCCGTCTTGATCGGAGGTCATATGCAAGCTCGGCGGCCCGCGCAAGGAGGAAGACAAAAGTTGGGCCAGATTCAGACTGAATCCGAGTTGGAATAGAACTAGGACTCTAGGACGTGAATTAATGTAATTTTTTGTAAGGAAAGCCTAGATGAATTCTTTGCTTGTACGGGAAGTCTAGACGCCTCTTATATATGTTGGGGGTGATGGCCGATTGAACAACACGCAATCGAACAAATCAATATACTACCTTTTCATCTACGTTTTATCTCTCCACCGTTTTTCTCTCTCGTTCTTCGCTGTTCTTCGTGTTTGAGAGCTGCGAATCCCGAGGCTCTAGGGGCGAGCGAATCAACCTAGGGCAGCCCATAGCCGCTGCACTCCCTGACGGGGTCCATCCTGGGGGTGTGGGGTTTTCGGGTCTGCAAAAGCGCCTGTCGACTGTCTTGTGTATCGCGCTGTTGGTCGGGTCTCCTTCGACGTGAGCTGCGGTGCATCACCCCCGGCGTCGAGGGTACACGTGACGTGTTCGTGTGTCAACAGCACCCCGAGTCGAGATTTTCTCAGAAGATGAAGCAGAACAGGCTCGGCAAGATGCGGATGATCTCCTAGAAGAGGAAAGAGAGATGGCCCTGATCCGGTCGACCATTTACCAGTCAAGACCTGCATCGATTCCACGCCAGAAACATGAGGGTCGAGCATTTCAAGAGGGAGACTTGGTTCTTCGAGTGGATCAGCAGAAACCACACAAGCTCACTCCTGCTTGGGAAGGCCCCTTCATTGTCACCAGAGTGCTCCACAACGGAGCATACCACTTATACAATGTCGAGCACAAGAAAGACGAGCCACGCGCTTGGAATGCGGAGCTGCTCCGCCCCTTTTACACTTAAGCATTCAGACAGTTGAGATGTAATAAGAAATACCTTCTAGTTTGATTATCAAAGACACAGTTTTTACAGTCTCATAAATGATTATTGTTCCTTTTTCATATGCTCTAAATCCCCCAGTGGGTGGCTTAGCTGCGAACCCGTTTCGCCTAAGTTCGAAAAATCCTACCGAGTGGTGAGAAACGCTCCCACTCGGGAGCTTAGCTGTGAACCCGTTTCGCCTAAGTTCGAAAAAATCCTACCGAGTGGTGAGCAAAGCTCCCACTCGAAGGCTTAGCTGCGAATCCGTTTCGCCTAAGTTTGAAAAATCCTACCGAGTGGTGAGCAAACCTCTCACTCGGGAGCTTAGCTGCAGTCCAGTACTCGCATAAGTTTGAAAAATCTCACGGAGTGAAGAGCAACCCTCTCACTCGGGGGCTTAGCTGCAGTCCAGTACTCGCCTATGTTTGAAAAAATCCCACCGAGTGAAGAGCAACCCTCTCACTCGGGGGCTTAGCTGCAGTCCAGTACTCGCCTAAGTTTGAAAAAATCCCACCGAGTGAAGAGCAACCCTCTCACTCGGGGGCTTATCTGCAGTCTAGTACTCGCCTAAGTTTGAAAAATCCTACCGAGTGGTGAGCAACCCTCTCACTCGGAGGCTTAGTTGCGAATCCGTTTCGCCTAAGTTTGGAAAATCCTACTGAGTGGTGAGCAAACGTCTCACTCGGGGGCTTAGCTACAGTCCAGTACTCGCCTAAGTTTGAAAAATCC
Source organism: Triticum urartu (assembly GCF_003073215.2). Lineage (NCBI taxonomy): Eukaryota > Viridiplantae > Streptophyta > Magnoliopsida > Poales > Poaceae > Triticum > Triticum urartu. The sequence continues at coordinate 533,603,646 of NC_053025.1, read as the reverse complement.
TATCGAGTGGTGAGCAACCCTCTCACTCGCGGGCTTAGCTGCAGTCCAGTACTCGCCTAAGTGTGAAAAATCCTATCGAGTGCTGAGCAACCCTCTCATTCGGGGCCTTAGATGCAGTCCATTACTCGCTTAAGTTTGAAAAATCCTCCCGAGTGGTGAACAACCTTCTCACTCGGGGGCTTAGCTGGAGTCCAGTACTCGCCTAAGTTTAAAGAAAATCCTACCGAGTGGTGAGCAACCCTCTCACCCGGAGGCTTAGCTGCAGTCCAGTACTCGCCTAAGTTTAAAGAAAATCCTACCGGGTGGTGAGCAACCCTCTCACTCAGGGGCTTAGCTGCAGTCCAGTACTCACCTAAGTTTAAAGAAAATCCTACCGAGTGGTGAGCAACCCTCTCACTCGGGGGCTTAGCTGCAGTACAGTACTCGCCTAAGTTTAAAAAATCTTACCGATTGGTGAGCAACCCTCTCACTCGGGGGCTTAGCTGCAGTCCAGTACTCGCCTAAGTTTGAAACACATACCGATCCGCAAGGACGACGAGGTGCAGGTCGACTGTGACCTTCTCCTCAGAGCTGTGCCACAAGTACAACATGCGCTCCATCCTGATCCGCAAGGACGACAAGGTGCAGGTCGACTGCGACCTTCTCCTCAGAGCTGCACCACAAGTACAACATGCGCTCCATCCTGATCCGCAAGGACGATGAGGTGCAGGTCGACTGCGAACTTCTCCTCGGAACTACGCCACAAGTACAACGTGCGCTCCATCCTGATCCGCAAGGACGACGAGGTGTAGGTCGACTGCGACCTTCTTCTCAGAACTGCGCCACAAGTACAATGTGCGCTCCATCCTGATCCGTAAGGACGATGAGGTGCAGGTCGACTGTTACGTTTCCCTCAGAGCTGCAGCACAAGTTCAAAGACTATTCCGAGTGAAGAACAAGTTCCACTCAAAGGCAAACACAAGCATATTCAGAGATAAGCCAACTTCAGATAAATCCTAAGGTTCCAGACCATAGATTAAATTACTCGGGCATCAAGCCTGAAGGAGTTTAACGATTACACGATCACTCGGCATTCCGAGGCAAATAAAGGTGAAGCATAATGTTTTTTGATCACTTGTCAGGAGAAGGACTGGCTGGATCGCAGAAACTGTCAAGGTCTATGATGTCTGCGATGCGAGTGGCAGCGTCAAGGAAAGTATCCATGAAGGACTGGAAAGTGTGCTTTTTGGTGTTAGCAACCTTGACCTCTGCTAGCTTGTCTTCTTTAACATCCTGATAACCCACAAGTATAGGGGATCGCAATAGTTTTCGAGGGTAAAGTATTCAACCCAAATTTATTGATTCGACACAAGGGGAGCCAAAGAATATTCTCAAGTATTAGCAGCTGAGTTGTCAATTCAACCACACCTGGAAACTTAGTATCTGCAGCAAAGTATTTAGTAGCAAAGTAATATGATAGTAGTGGTAACGGTAGCAAAAGGTAACAATAGAAAAGTAATGTTTTTGGTATTTTGTAGTGATGATAGCAATAGCAACGGGAAAGTAAATAAACGAAGAACAATATATGGAAAGCTCGTAGGCAATGGATCGATGATGGAGAATTATGCCGGATGCGGTTCATCATGTAACAGTCATAACCTAGGGTGACACAGAACTAGCTCCAGTTCATCAATGTAATGTAGGCATGTATTCCGAATATAGTCATACATGCTTATGGAAAAGAACTTGCATGACATCTTCTGTCCTACCCTCCCGTGGCAGCGGGGTCCTTACGGAAACTAAGGGATATTAAGGCCTCCTTTTAATAGAGTACCGGAACAAAGCATTAACACATAGTGAATACATGAACTCCTCAAACTACGGTCATCACCGGTAAGTATCCCGATTATTGTCACTTCGGGGTTAACGGATCATAACACATAATAGGTGACTATAGACTTGCAAGATAGGATCAAGAACTCTCATATATTGATGAAAACATAATAGGTTCAGATCTGAAATCATGGCACTCGGGCCCTAGTGACAAGCATTAAGCATAGCAAAGTCATAGAAACATCAATCTCAGACCATAGTGGATACTGGGGATCAAATCCTAATAAAACTAACTCGATTACATGATAGATCCCATCCAATCCATCACCGTCTAGCAAGCCTACGATGGAATTACTCACGCACGGCGGTGAGCATTATGAAATTGGTGATGGAGGATGGTTGATGATGACGATGGCGGCAGATTCCCCTCTCCGGAGCCCTGAACGGACTCCAGACCAGCCCTCCCGAGAGGTTTTAGGGCTTGGCGGCGGCTCAGTATCGTAAAACGCGATGAATTCTTCTCTCTGATTTTTTTCTCCCCGAAACACAATATATAGAGTTGGAGTTGGAGTCGGAGGAGCTCCAGGGGGCCCACGAGGTAGGGGGCGCGCCCTAGGGGGGCAGGCGCACCCCCCACCCTCATGGACAGGTAGTGAGCCCCCTGGCCTTCATCTTTTGTAGTTATTTTTTATATTTTCCAAAAAGTTGCTCCGTGAAGTTCCAGGTCATTCCGAGAACGTTTGTTTCTGCACATAAATAACACCATGGTAATTCTGCTGAAAACAACGTCAGTCCGGGTTAGTTCCATTCAAATCATGCAAGTTAGAGTCCAAAACAAGGGCAAAAGTGTTTGGAAAAGTAGATACGATGGAGACGTATCAACTCCCCCAAGCTTAACCCTTTGCTTGTCCTCAAGCAATTCAGTTGACAAACTGAAAGTGATAAAGAAAAACTTTTACAAACTCTGTTTCCTCTTGTTGTTGTAAATATGTAAAGCCAGCATTCAAGTTTTCAGCAAAGATTATAACTAACCACATTCGCAATAATGCTTAGGTCTCAAGTTACTCATATCAATAGCATAATCAACTACCGAGCAATAATAATAAATCTCAGATGACAACACTTTCTCAAAACAATCAAAATATGATATAACAAGATGGTATCTCGCTAGCCCTTTCTGAGACCGCAAAACATAGATGCATAGCACCTTTAAAGACCAAGGACTGACTAGACATTGTAATTCATGGTAAAAGAGATCCAGTCAAGTCATACTCAATGTAAACTAACAATAATGAATCCAAATGACAGCGGTGCTCTCCAACTGGTGCTTTTTAATAAGAGGATGATGACTCAGCATAAAAGTAAATAGATAGGCCCTTCGCAGAGGGAAGCAGGGATTTGTAGAGGTGCCAGAGCTCGGTTTTGAAATAGAGGTGAATAATATTTTGAACAGTATACTTTCATTGTCAACATAACAACCAAGAGATGGCAATATCTTCCATGCTACACACATTATAGGCGGTTCCCAAACAGAATGGTAAAGTTTATACTCCCCCTTCCACCAACAAGCATCAATCCATGGCTTGCTCGAAACAACGAGTGCCTCCAACTAACAAGAGTCCCAGGGGGAGTTTTGTTTGCAATTATTTTGATTTGATTTGCATAAAGCATGGGACTGGGCATCCCGGTGACCAGCCATTTATCTCGTGAGTGAGGAGCGGAGTCCACTCCTCTTGAGAATAACCCGCCTAACATGGAAGATACGGACAACCCTAGTTGATACATGAGCTATTCGAGCATACAAAACAGGATATTTATTTGAAGGTTTAGAGTTTGGCACATACAAATTTACTTGGAACGGCAGGTAGATACCGTATATAGGTAGGTATGGTGGACTCATATGGAATAACTTTGGGGTTTATGGAGTTGGATGCACAAGCAGTATTCCCGCTTAGTACATGTGAAGGCTAGCAAAAGACTGGGAAGCGACCAGGTAGAGAGCGACAACAGTCATGAACATGCATTAAAATTAATCAACACCGAATGCAAGCATGAGTAGGATATAATCCACCATGGACATAAATATCATGAAGGCTATGTTGATTTTGTTTCAACTACATGCGTGAACATGCGCCAAGTCAAGTCACTTAAATCATTCAGAGGAGGATACCACCCTATCATACCGCATCACAACCATTTTAATAGCATGTTGGCACGCAAGGTAAACCATTATAACTCATAGCTAATTAAGCATGGCACAAGAAACTATGATCTCTAGTTGTCATTGAAAACATGTTTATTCATAATAGGCTGAATCAGGAATGATGAACTAATCATATTTACAAAACAAAAGAGGTCGAGTTCATACTAGCTTTTCTCATCTCAGTCAGTCCATCATATATCATCATAATTGCCTTTCACTTGCACGACCGAACGATGTGAATAATAATAATAATAATAATAATAATAGTGCACGTGCATTGGACTAAGCTGGAATCTACAAGCATTCAATAAACACGAGAAGACAAGACAATATGGGCTCTTTTGTCAGATCAACAATAATGCATATAAGAGCCACTTCAATAATTTAATTATGGTATTCTCCTATCGACCCCCAAAGAAAAGAAAAGAAATAAAACTATTTACACGGGAGAGCTCCCAACAAGTAAAAGAAGAACAGGAAATCTTTTTGGGTTTTCTTTTTAATTACTACTACAAGCATTGGAAGTAAACTAATTAGAAGCTACAACTAATTTTTTTGGTTTTTTCTTAAGGTTTATTAAACACACAAAAAGAAAGCATAAAAAGAAAATAAACTAGCATGGATGATACAATTAAAAAGTATGAGCACCGATATCTAGCAATGAGTGTGTGAGCATAAATGTAAAGTCAGTGGGAAATACGTACTCCCCCAAGCTTAGGCTTTTGGCCTAAGTTGGTCTGTGGCCACGGCTGGCCTGGCTGATATCCATAGTAATAGCTGGGGTCTTACTGAGATACAGCGGCTATCGCCTCCTGAGCTGCAGCGTGGCGACGAGCGGCCTCCGCTCTCCTCTCGTACTCATCTGCCTCCTCTCTGGTAATAACATATCTTCCTTTTGCCTGATGATCAAAGAAGGCAGGAGTAGGGAGAGTAATATGGACAACACGGCGTGTCAAAGATTAGTTGATACTGGAGAGGTGATTCATTCCTCTCGACAAACTGGTGGTGAACCATAGCATTAAAGTCTAGGTAAGCAGGGGGTAATTCAATATCATATTCGCGTATGGCTACACCAAGAAAATTAGCTATGCGTGTTGCATAAATTCCTCCAAAGAAATCTCCATTAAATCTATTAAGATGCAACCTACATGCAACAATGGCTCCCAAATTATAAGATTTATCTCCTAACACAGCACTCCTAAGAATACTGAGGTCAGGGACACACATATGACATGTCTCATCTTTACCATTAATGCATCTACCTATGAAGAGAGCAAAATAATGTATAGCAGGAAAGTGAATGCTCCCTATGGTAGCTTGTGTAATATCTCTAGATTCTCCCACAGTTATATATGCTAGCAAGAAAATCTCTAAATTCAGATTTGCGAGGATCCCTTATACTACCCCATTGTGGAAGTTTGCAAGCAGTGGTAAAATCCTCTAAGTCCATAGTATAAGAGTTTTCATAAAGATCAAACAGGACAGTTGGAGAATTACGTGAAGATGAAAATTCAAACCTGCTCACAAAGGAACTAGTGAGATTGTGATACTGGCTGCACTTCTCTTCCTCGAAGATCACAAGATCAGCGTTACGCAAATATGCGTTGAATTCTTCCTTAATTCCCGCTCGATCCATAAAGTTTTCAGAAGGCCACTCACAGGGACGCACTGGAGCGTCTCTTGGTGGCTCATCATCAGCATCACGCATTAAAGCCTGGGTCCTTGCTTCCTTGAGGAACCACCTTGGAACATTTTCCTAAGCATTTTTCTTCCTCTGAAAAATTCTGAATTTTTTTAGTAACTTCAAAATAAAAGTAAACCAAACTCAATAATATTGATGGCAACTACTCCTACAAGTGCCTAGGGCCTATATCATGCATCAAAACTACTTTTGACCATATAAATTTGACATGCAAGCTCAAGAACAGGGTCACCTAAGCAGCAAAAATTTGCAATGAATAAAGCACTAGAACAAAAACTAATTGGACCAATGGAGGAGTCACATACCAAGGAACAATCTCCCCAAGCAGTTTTGTGAGAGGTGCTTTGAGCAAGGAGATCGAAAATGGCAGCAAAACGAGCTTGGACTCGGGTATGAACTGGATATTCGTGTTTGGGGGAGGAAGAAGGAGTGTGTGGGTGAAAGGATAAGTGGAGGAGGGCCACCATCGGCCCACGAGGCAGGGGGCGCGCCCAGGGGGGTAGGGCGTGTCCCTGACCCTCGTGGCCAGGTGCCAGCTCCTCCTGTTGTGTTCTCGGTGCCAAATATTCTCAAATATTCCAGAAAAAATCATATTTAAATTTCAAGGCATTTGGAGAACTTTTATTTTCGGGGTATTTTTATATTGCACGGATAATCAGATAACAGACAGAAAATACTTATTTCTATTTTATTTAATATAAATAATAGAAAGTAAAAGGAGGGTACAGAAGGTTGTGCCTTCTAGTTGCATCCATCTCATGCTCATCAAAAGGAATCCACTAACAAGGTTGATCAAGTCTTGTTAACGAACTCATTCTGAATAACATGGAACCAGAGAAATTTCGAATAACACTATGTTACCTCAACGGGGATATGCACATCCCCAATAATAAGAATATCATATTTCTTCTTGACGGTAGGAAGAGGAAATTCAAAACCTCCAAATATAGTCGATGGAATTTTTCCAATAGAGTTGATACTATGCACTTGAGGTAGTTTCCTCGGAAAGTGTACCATGTGCTCATTACCATTAACATGAAAAGTGGCATTGCCTTTAGTGCAATCAATAACAGCCCCTGCAGTATTCAAAAAGGGTCTTCCAAGAATAATAGACATACTATCGTCCTCGGGAATATCAAGAATAACAAAGTCCGTTAAAATAGTAACGTTTGCAACTACAATAGGCACATCCTCATAAATACCGACAGGTATAGCAGTTGATTTATTAGCCATTTGCAAAGATATTTCAGTAGGTGTCAACTTATTCAACTCAAGTCTATGATATAAAGAGAGAGGCATGACACTAACACCGGCTCCAAGATCACATAAAGCAGTTTTAACATAGTTTCCTTTAATGGAGCATGGTATAGTTGGTACACCGGGATCTCCAAGTTTGTTTGGTATTCGACCCTTAGAAGTATAATTAGCAAGCATGGTAGAAATTTCAGCTTCCGGTATCTTTCTTTTATTTGTAACAATATCTTTCATATACTTAGCATAAGGATTCATTTTGAGCATATCAGTTAATCACATACACAAAAAGATAGGTCTAATCATTTCAGCAAAGCGCTCAAAATCCTCATCATCCTTTTTCTTGGATGGTTTGGGAGGGAAATGCATGGGTTTCTGAACCCATGGTTCTCTTTCTTTACCATGTTTCCTAGCAGCAAAGTCTTTCTTATCATAACGTTGATTCTTTGTTTGTGGGTTATCAAGATCAACGGCAGGTTCAATTTCTATATCATTATCATTACTAGGTTGAGCATCATCATGAACATTATCATTAACATTATTACTAGTTTCAGGTTCATTACCAGATTGAGTTTTAGCATCAGAAATAGAAATATCATTTGGATTCTCAGGTGTTTCAATAACAGGTTCACTAGAAGCATGCAAAGTCCTGTCATTTTTATTTTTCTTCCTTTTAGAAGGACTAGGTGCATCTATATTATTTCTCTGAGAATCTTGCTCAATTCTCTTAGGGTGACCTTCTGGATACAAAGGTTCCTGAGTCATTCTACCACCTCTAGTCATAACTCTAACAACATTATCATTATCCTTACTATTTAATTCACTGAGCAAATCATTTTGAGCTTTAAGTACTTGTTCTACTTGAGTGGTAACCATAGAAGCATGTTTACTAATAAGTTTAAGTTCACCTTTGACATTAGCCATATAATCACCCAAGTGTTCAAGCATATTTGAATTGTATTTCAATTGTCTACCAAAATAAGCATTAAAATCTTCTTGCTTAACCATAAATTTATCAAACTCATCTAAGCATTGGCTAGCAAACTTAGTAAATGGGATTTCAGCTTTATCATATCTATAGAGAATGTACCTTTACTACCTGTGTCGGGTTATCAAGACCATGAGTTTCTTCAATAGGTAAAGGATTAAGATCATATGTTTCTTCAACAGGCGGTAAATTAAGACCGTGTATTTCTTCAATAGGAGGTAAATTATTAACATTTTCAGCTTTAATACCTTTTTCTTTCATCGATTTCTTTGCCTCTTGCATATCTTCAGGACTGAGAAATAGAATACCCCTCTTCTTCGGAGTTAGTTTAGGAATAGGCTCAGGAATTGGCTCCGGAGGTGTCCAATTATTTTCATTTGTCAACATATTATTCAATAGAATTTCAGCTTCATCCGGTGTTCTTTCCCTGAAAACAGAACCAACACAACTATCCAGGTAATCTCTGGAGGCATCAGTTAGTCCATTATAAAAGATATCAAGTATTTCATTTTTCTTAAGAGGATGATCAGGCAAAGCATTAAGTAATTGGAGAAGCCTCCCCCAAGCTTGTGGGAGACTCTCTTCTTCAATTTGCGCAAAATTATATATATCCCTTAAAGCAGCTTGTTTCTTATGAGCAGGGAAATATTTAGCAGAGAAGTAATAAGTCATATCCTGGGGACTACACACACAACCAGGATCAAGAGAATTAAACCATATCTTAGCATCACCCTTTAATGAGAACAAAAATATTTTAAGGATATAAAAGTAGCGAGTTCTGTCATCATTAGTGAACAGGGTAGCTATAACATTTAATTTAGTAAGATGTGCCACAACAGTTTCAGATTCATAGCCATGAAAAGGATCAGATTCAACCAAAGTAATTATATCAGGATCAACAGAGAATTCATAATCTTTATCGATAACACAGATAGGTGAAGTAGCAAAAGCAGGGTCAGGTTTCATTCTAGCATTTAGAGATTGCTTATTCCATTTAGCTAATAACCTCTTAAGTTCGTATCTATCTTTGCAAGCTAAAATAGCTAAGGAAGCTTTTTAATCAAAAACATAACCCTCGGGAATAACAGGCAAGTCTTCATCATCAATTTCATCAGTATTATCAGATTCAATATTTTCAATATCTCTAGCCCTAGCAAGTTGTTCATCAAGAAATTCACCAAGTGGCACAGTAGTATCAAGCATAGAAGTAGTTTCATCATAAGTATCATGTATAGCAGAAGTGGCATCATCAATAACATGCGACATATCATAACGAATAGCAGAAGCAGGTTTAGGTGTCGCAAGCTTACTTAAAACAGAAGGTGAATCAAGTGCAGAGCTAGATGGCAGTTCCTTACCTCCCCTCGTAGTTGAGGGATACATCTTAGTTCTCGGATCTTTCAAGTTCTTCATAATGATAAGAAGATATAAATCCCAAGTGACTCAAGGAATAGAGCTATGCTCCCCGGCAACGGCGCCAGAAAATAGTCTTGATAACCCACAAGTATAGGGGATCGCAACAGTTTTCGAGGGTAAAGTATTCAACCCAAATTTATTGATTCGACACAAGGGGAGCCAAAGAATATTCTCAAGTATTAGCAGCTGAGTTGTCAATTCAACCACACCTGGAAACATAGTATCTGCAGCAAAGTATTTAGTAGCAAAGTAATATGATAGTAGTGGTAACGGTAGCAAAAGGTAACAGTAGTAAAAGTAATGTTTTTGGTATTTTGTAGTGATGATAGCAATAGCAACAGGAAAGTAAATAAGAGAAGAACAATATATGGAAAGCTCATAGGCAACGGATCGGTGATGGAGAATTATGCCAGATGCGGTTCATCATGTAACAGTCATAACCTAGGGTGACACAGAACTAGCTCCAGTTCATCAATGTAATGTAGGCATGTATTCCGAATATAGTCATACGTGCTTATGGAAAAGAACTTGCATGACATCTTCTGTCCTACCCTCCCGTGGCAGCGGGGTCCTTACGGAAACTAAGGGATATTAAGGCCTCCTTTTAATAGAGTACCGGAACAAAGCATTAACACGTAGTGAATACATGAACTCCTCAAACTATGGTCATCACCAGTAAGTATCCCAATTATTGTCACTTCGGGGTTAACGGATCATAACACATAATAGGTGACTATAGACTTGCAAGATAGGATCAAGAACTCTCATATATTGATGAAAACATAATAGGTTCAGATCTGAAATCAGGCACTCGGGCCCTAGTGACAAGCATTAAGCATAGCAAAGTCATAGCAATATCAATCTCAAAACATAGTGGATACTAGGGATCAAACCCTAACAAAACTCACTCGATTACATGATAGATCCCATCCAACCCATCACCGTCCAACAAGCCTACGATGGAATTACTCACGCACGGCGGTGAGCATCATGAAATTAGTGATGGAGGATGGTTGATGATGACGATGGCGATGGATTCCCCTCTCCGGAGCCCCGAACGGACTCCAGATCAGCCCTTCCGAGAGGTTTTAGGGCTTGGCGGTGGCTCCGTATCGTAAAACATGATGAATTCTTCTCTCTGATTTTTTTCTCCCCGAAACACAATATATAGAGTTGGAGTCGGAGGAGCTCCAGGGGGCCACGAGGTAGCGGGCGCGCCCTAGGGGGGCAGGCGCGCCTCCCACCCTCGTGGACAGGTGGTGGGCCCCCTGGCCTTCATCTTTTGCAGGTATTTTTTATATTTTCCAAAAAGTTGCTCCGTGAAGTTTCAGGTCATTCTGAGAATGTTTGTTTCTGCACATAAATAACACCATGGTAATTCTGCTGAAAACAGCGTCAGTCCGGGTTAGTTCCATTCAAATCATGCAAGTTAGAGTCCAAAACAAGGGCAAAAGTGTTTGGAAAAGTAGATACGACGGAAACGTATCACATCCTTGCAGTGCACTCAAACCAATGACAGGGCGACATAAGCGCCGCAGCGAGCAGATGATTTCTTCCATTCTTGCACTCGGTCAGCTATTTGATTCAGTCGAGCCATCAGAGACTCGAGGTCTTGAGACAGTTCCGCCTGAGGCCAGAGTTCAGCATCAACCCGAGTCATCGCCGCCTTCATACGGGCAAGATAAGCAACTGCACTGTCCATGCGAGATTCCAACCACAGCACATTCATTGCGACATCATCTTTGACTGGACAATTTATGGGATCGAGATCCATCTCGACCCGCCTCTCTGCTTCAAAGTCCTGGCAAAGTTCTGCACAGTCGAGTAAATAGTGAGTCGACAATATGATTAGACCTATCAATCGACTGCAACAAGTCAGTCGGACAACAATACCTTCAAGCTTTAAGACCAGTTTTGCAGCAAGCTGGCCCAGATAAGATTCTAACTCGCCCTTCTTGACCTCGAGGTTTCCAATCTCGTCAGTCAGCCTCACTACAAAAAAATACACTTTCGTGATGATACATGTTTGTCACAGTAGGTCGCGTTTTCTGTCATGCATGTACATCCATGACGATTTTATGACGGAATCAAGATAGTCATACATGTGCAGTCGTAGAAGTGGTCCATGACATTACCAAAATTATCATCACGGAAGTGTCCACTTCCATGACGATAAATCGCGCGTCACAGAAGTGCGTTTGTCAAGGGTGACCGACACGTGGCATCCACCGTAACGGAACGCCGTTAAGCTATCGGGTCGGGTTTTGGATCCGATAACCCATTAACAGCCCTGACCAATGGGGATTTTCCACGTGTAAAATCATCATTGGCTGGAGGAAACACGTGTCGGCTCATCGCTAGGACATATGTCATACACTCATTGGACAGAAGGTGCCTATGATACGTCGACACGTGGCATGGCCCAACAGAGGCCCATTCCTGTGAAAAGGCCGGCCCGTTTGACTTGGTCAAAAGGTGGCGGGCCGGCCCATGGAAAGCCTGTTAACAGCCTATTCGCATATAGCCCATTTACAGCCCGCTAACCCAAGGCCCGTTACGCCCTATTCGAATTAGGCCCAGTAGTGTCATCTGGGCCATCCAATATGATTCCAACCCATTTTCACTTCTGGCCCATGTATGGCCCATGACGTCTTTCGGCCCATATGAGGCCCTATGTAACTCTTGGCCTATTAACGGCCCGTGGTGAAACTGGCCCGTAATGAACAGTGTATCACTTTACACTCATTAACGGCCCGTGGTGAAACTGGCCCGTAAAGAACAGTGTATCACTTTATACCCATTAACGGCCCATTATTCCGTTGGGCCGTTTCCAGCCCATGTTATCTTTCGGCCTTCTCAGAGCCCATTTATTCTTGGTCTATTTTCCAGCATTTGTTTACTTACGGCCCGTTACTGTCATTTTCTGCTTGTGGGCCAAATTCAGCCCGTGGTTACAGTCGGCCCGTTTGTGGTTCGTTAATACGTTGGGCCGTTTTCATAGCGTCATCAAATACGGCCTATTAACGATGGCCCGTTATGGTCGGCCCATGAACGGATGATTCCAACTCTAGCCCGTTTACGGCCAGAATGCGGTCTATTTGGCCCACATTTGGCCAATCGATGATACGGCCCGTATAAGGCCCATTGATGATACGACCCGTAGAAGGCCCATTGTTTCTATGGCCCGTAGAAGGCCCATTGTTTCTACGGCCCGTAGAAGGCCCACTGTTTCTACGGCCCGTAGAAGGCCCACTGTTTATACGGCCCGTAGAAGGCCCACTGTTTCTACGACCCGTAGGAGGCCCAGTGTCACTACAGTAAATATTAGCCCATGGTTATTGTGGCCTAGTTTTAAAAAATAGGTTATTGCAGCCACTAGCAAACCGCAGAAAAAGAACTGCACTGACTACAAGCAAACAAATAAACAAGACAACAAGGAAATAAATAAGCAAGCAACTTACACTAGGCTATCACGGCTATTACACATATTACATCCACTGGGCATCAAAGTTCTCCACTAGTGCAAATATAGGGAACACAGCAGCATATAAACGCTGCAGCAAAGCAAGTCCAGAACTGAAACCACTTCAGAAGAGCTCAAGAAACAATATCCTGGGTACCCATAATGCTGGCAAGATGCTTAGCAAGCTTATTAACTTTCTCTTGTTTGGTGCTTAAGTCCTCCAGCGCTTGTTGTTGCACTAGAAAGTATGCATCTGAATTCTGCAGGGACTTCAGTCCTTCGGCTTCCTGTCGCATAACATATGATCGATGTCTTTCAACTTGAAGTTGAGACTCAAGAAGCCGAACTGATTCAGGCAATGAGTTCGAAGAGTTGGTGCCAGCAGTGGTAGCCAGTAACTCGAACATTACATCAAGACATGACTTTGGGGTTGTCTCAGTGTCTTCAATATAGTTTTTATCAGCTTTCTTGGAGACCAACAGGGATGTCTCACTATCTTGAACCTTATCTGCATTACTTCCTTTACCATTGCATAACAGGGTACTCTTCTCCAATATTTTATCCGCGTTCTAAAAGAGAAACAAACAAACACATCTCAGGTTTACAATGTAGTATATGAAACTCATTTTGGTAAACCAGTTCAGTAGTAAGGTGGACAGGATAACAGCATGAAACAAACATATATCTATGTAGTATGGTCACTGTATGGTCTATATCATTCTAGTTTATGTTGCCAAATCAAGATAAATACAGTTCGAATCATATCTATTTAAGACAAAGCAGCATAGACAGAATATAAGTGTGGGAAACTACACGGCAATAACAACACTTGTAATGTGCATGGCATGAGAACATAATTGTTTATTCAATTGAAACTGAAATCAACATAGAGCAAGTTACAACAGCAAACAGCCAAACACGTTGAAGAAACAGGTTTAAAACATACATGTTGCGCCATTGGAGTTTCAATTGCTTCCTTCAAATTTGAAATTAGTTGGTATCGGTAAATACAGTGATGCAAGAGCAAATTAGTATGAACCATAGCTACGGAACCTGACTTGAGAACAATTCTTCTTCTGCTTTAAGCGTTCACTTCGGGTTCGGAGTGGTGGTCCTCATGATTTGGGCACTGCAGTTGCCTTACTAACTACTCGTGTTTGGTTGCTCTGTGGTGGAGATGGTGCTGTGTCAATGGGAACTAGGTGTCTATCTGCTGCGGTTGGGGTTAGAAGGGGTGTAGCTGGTTCTTTGTCCAACTGGGTAGGGGTACAATCTGCATGAGTGTGGTTATGTGTGGTGGGGCTGGTTCTTGGGCAAGTACAACTGTGGTTCTATCTGCATCGACAGGTAGCACGATCTTTTCTGAAGACCGTGTTTTTACTCCCACAGATACTACCATCACTCCCTCCAATTTAAATGGCTGATAAATAAGAAAACTAATTGAATGTACAGACATTGTAAGATAGACAGGTCCAATGGATAGTAGGGAAGAAAACATGGCATGAAATAATTCACATTTATGTTGTCTAAGCAAACAGAATAGCAGGACATAATTTCACATATATGATGGCTAATTAAACAGGATAGCATGACACAATTTCACATGTATGATGGCTAACTAAACAGGATAGAATGACATACTTCAAAATATGATGACTATGTAAATAGGATGACATGATATAACTATACGATGTGTCTATTAAAGTGGTTGGCATGCCATAAATCACAAACATGCCGTCGATGGAAACATGATGGCATGATATAATTCACGGATAGAATGACATAATTTAAAATATGATGACTATGTAAACAGGATGAGATGATATAACTATATTATGTCTTTAGAAAATGGGTTGGCATGCCATAATTCAGATACATGCTGTCTATGTAAACATCATGGCATGACATAATTCAAATATATGATTTATATACTAAGGAAGTGAGCAGAGGGCAATCGCATATATGATGTGTCAACTAAGGAGATGGCATTCAATATTGTGTATATGATGTAAAAACTAAGCATTGCAATACAACATATGCATTATATGAGTAATATAACCCTGCCAAGTTTGAGCATACACCCCAGGGGGATAATAGGACTGGTCATCTGCCTCTGAATCCTCCTCTGAAGAGCTATCTGTAACCAGCAAGATATCTGCTTTAGCAGGTAGCATTGTTTGCTCTGAAGACCTTGTTTTCACTCCATATTTCTCCATCACCAATTCAAATGGCTGATGCACAGGAAGAGCAGTTGAATATACAAACATTGTCGACAAAAGCAATGAGAAATACAAAAAAGGACGGCATGATATAATTCACATATATGACGCTTGCCTAAACAGCATGGCATTGCATAATTCACATACATAATGCCTTGCAACAAGATAACATTGCATAATTCACATATATAATGTCTTGCAACAAGATGGCATTGCATAATTCACATATATGGTAATTAGACACTAAGCAGGTGGCATTCACACAAAGCATGTCTAAACTAAGCAAATGACATAGCAATGTAAGATACCATACACACGATATGAGCAACATAACCCTGCCAAGTTAGGGCATGCACCTCGGGGGGAAATATGACTGGTCATCTGTCTCTGAATCCTCCTCTAAGGAGCTATCGGTAACCAGCAAGACATGTGCTTTGTCAGATAACATTGTCTGCTCTAAAGACCTTGTTTCCACTCTAGATTTTTCTATGACCATGTTGAATGGCTGATGCACAGGAAGAGTAATTGAATGTACTAAAATTGTTGACAAATTTAACACGTAATAAAAAATGATGGCATGATATAATTCACATATAAGATGACTGGCTAACCAGAGTGGCATTGCAAAATTCACATATATGATGCCTGGCTAGACAACATGATTCACATATACGATAAAGAAACTAAACAAATGGCATTGACACAAAGCATGTCTAAACTAAGCAGATGACATCTTTAATGTATACAGTAAGTAATGCAAGGCACAATATGCATGATATTACCAACATCAGCATGCCAAGTTAGAGCGAAGACCTCATGGGGTAAATAGGAGTGGTCTTCTCCTTCTGAATCCCCCTCAAAACATTTATCTTCCTCTTGATTACGATCTGAAATGGGTGGAGGGGGGCTGCCTTTGCGCCCACCATGGAACGACGTCTGCATGAAATTTTATTGCCACGCAAGGCTCGTCTCTTTTGCTCTACATGATCAGTTCCATTGTGTACAATAACTGGCATGCATAGGAATAAAACATACTGAGATTATGTAAGGAGTGCATGCACAAATCCAAAGTAATGGTAGCAAACTGTGGATAGACCCAAAACCAATGATAGCAGGCAGATAATAGCTTTAGTTAAAAAATACAGATAATGGTTCCTTTAATGTTTGTTTTCACCCAACATCAAACTCATAGTAGACACCAGAGATTAACCAGATAGTACTGATTGTTGCCCCAATATGTACCCCACAACCATTTAAAAACTCATGTTTCAGCATTAGGTTGGACCTAACTCAGAGTCTAATAGGTGAACACGACGATAATATAGCATGTCATCATATTAAGCGACGCATAACGTAAGCAGACACGGAAGAGTGCGACCTCTCTTGCGGACCCGTGTAGTCCTCAAGGTCATCTGCTCAGTTGATGATGGTAATGCAGTTGCCGTGGCTGCCGACGGTGGGGAAGAAGATCTGAGGCGGCGAAAGACAGTTTGCAGAGCGGATCCCTGCTGCGGTGAACCCTTCGGTCGTTGGAGCAGCTGAGCTGGGGTGGAACACAGCGCCGCAGGAGCAGGACAAACCACATAAGGTTTTCTTTGACACATATCTGTAACAGAAGTAATTGAGTAAGGGCTTGTTTGAATTTGAGGATTCTAAGAATGCGGGGATAGGAAATAGACAGGAATAGGATAGGAATGCACGTACAAAACAGAGAATTTAAAAACACAGGATTTCTGCCAATCTGGGTGTTTGATTCACAACAATTGGAAGATCACAGGATGCAAAAAAGCATGGTGAGATTAAGTCAAACCACAAGAAAATGTATGGTTATAATGCTATTATGCTACTATCTCTTAGTCTTGTGCTTGATGAATAGGAATATGAAAAGGAGGAGAAGTGGAAATTAGAACTCCTGCGGTTTTTCTTTCAAGGAGACACTAAAGGAACAAATCCTACAGTTTTCCTTTGCTCCATTCCTTTGCACCAAATTCATGAAAAGTAGTACCATAGGAAACTTTCCAATTCCGATGTTTTTCATTCACTTTTCCTTTCAAGCACTGGCGATTCTAGTAGGCAGGCTTGAGCAAGGAAAATCCTACACTAAAAAAATGTTTTTGTGCTACTTCTATTACTTTGGACCTAGGCCACTGCCATACTAGCTCAACTCCTAGGCCCATCGACAAATGCACAGCTCAAACGCGCAGAGATAAATTATGATGGCATTCAAGAGAGTCCATGCAACGCCCTCGATGCGGCTATATCTCCTACGTGTCGAAGCACAACTTAGAGGCATAACCGCATTGAAAGCAATGTCGCAAGAGAGGTAATCTTCGCAAACAACCCATGTACATAATTAAAGGGGAAAGATACATAGCTGGCTTACACTCGCCACGTCACACAAATACATAAGTAAGTCATTACATTCATCCAATACACTCATGGTCTGACTACGGTACCAAAATAAAGATCAACCCCCAAATGCGACATGATCCCCGATTGCCCCAACTGGGCACCACTACTGATCATCTGGGAAAGACACGTAGTAACGGCGAGAGTCTTTGTCGAACTCCCACTTGAGCTCGGTCATATCATCTCGAACGGTATCATCGGTCTCTGCATCTGGTTTAGGAAGGAATCTGTGAATCACGGGGACTCAGCAATCTCGCACCCTCGCGATCAAGACTATTCAAGCTTATAGGTAAGGTAAGGTATGAGGTGGAGCTGCAGCAAGCGACTAGCATATATGGTGGCTAACATATTTGCAAAAGAGAGCGAGAAGAGAAGGCAAAAGCATGGTCGAACAACTATGATCAAGAAGTGATCCTAGAACAACCTACGTCAAGCATTACTCCAACACCGTGTTCACTTCCCGGACTCCGCCGAGAAGAGACCATCACGGTTACACATGTGGTTGATGCATTTTAATTAAGTTAAGTTTCAGGTTATCTACAACCGGACATTAACAAATTCCCATCTGCCCATAACCGTGGGCACGGCTTTTGAAAGTTCAAATCCCTGCAGGGGAGTCCCAACTTATCCCATCACAAGCTCTCATGGTCAACGAAGGATATTCCTTCTCCCAAGACAATCCGATCAGACTCAGCATCCCAGTTACAAGACATCCTCGACAATGGTAAAACAAGTCCAGCAACACCACCCGAATGTGCCGACAAATCCCGATAGGAGCTGCACATATCTCGTTCTCAGGGCACACTCAGATGAGCCAGACGTCGGGTAGGCCAGCCCAGAGTTGCCCCTGGTAGCCCCGGACATCGCTCAGTTGGACCAACACTTAGAGAAGCACTGGCCCGGGGGGGTTAAAATAAAGATGACCCTTGAGTCCGCGAAACCCAAGGGAAAAAGGCTAGGTGGCGAATGGTAAAACCAATGTTGGGCATTGCTGGAAGAGTTTTATTCAAGGCGAACTGTCAAGGGGTTTCCATTATAACCCAACCGTGTAAGGAACGCAAAATCCGGGAACATAACACCGATATGACGGAAACTAGGGCGGCAAGAGTGAAACAAAACACTAGGCATAAGGCCGAGCCTTCCACCCTTTACCAAGTATATAGGTGCATTCAGATAAACAAGATGATATTGTGATATCCCAATAAATAAACATGTTCCAACAAGGAACGATCTCCAATCTTCACCTGCAACTAGCAACGCTATAAGAGGGGCTGAGCAAAGCGGTAACATAGCCAAACAAGGGTTTGCTAGGACATGGTGGGTTAGAGGTTTGACATGGCAATATGGGAGGCATGATAAGCAAGTGGTAGGTATCGCAGCATATGCATAGCAAAAGAGCGAGCATCTAGCAAGCAAAGATAGAAGTCATTTCGAGGGTATGGTCATCTTGCCTGCAAGGTTCTCCGAGTTGCCTTGATCCTTGTAAGCGAACTCAACGGGCTCCTCGTTCACGTACTCGTCTCCTGGCTCTACCCAAACAAGAACAACAAGCAAAAGGAGCATAATCAACCACGTGCAATGCTCAAGCAACATGATGCAAACATGGTATGATATGCGGGATGCGGTATGTGATGCATATGCAAGATTTGGAAAGAAATGATTCAACCTGGCCTCAACTTGGAAAACCAAGAGTGCCACTGGAAAGGTGAGTTGATTTCGGTTGAAATCGATATAAAGATCACGGGAATCGGATCCACGGTTTGGAAATGGCAAACAAAACAAATATGGCACCGGTCTGCGATAATCAGCAAGTGACCAACTAAATGCAACAAGATAAATATGCTACAGCACTCAAACATGGCAACCAAATACATGGCAGGGATCCACTCATGATGGTTGAAAAAAGATGAACACTGAGCTATGACTAATTCATCCATTAACAAGTTCAAACAAGCATGGCAAAAGTGCAAATGATAACAGGTTTCAGACTTAGTGAAATTAACACAAGTCTGGAATTTTATCATCAGGAAGCAAACATTAGAGCAAGAAAACTACATGCAACAGGAACATATCATGGCAAATCAAGTTATGGAATGAAGCTACTCAAAGCACATAACAAAAGTCCCTTGGTGACGTTGAGCCAAAAGGGATCAGAAAATACATTTGCAAGCATGTGAACATAGCAAAAACACAAACAGATTCAGACTTAGTGAAAAACTGGAGCATGCAAAACAGATTAACAAGTAGGCATGTTTACGAGCTCGATGCACTCACTATGAGGCATTGCATGACAAACTAAGCATACACCCATCTATAAGACATGGCATAGAATCTATATATGGCAAGAACAACATCATAGCATGCACGGATCAATAGCAACATCCTCGGCAAAATCGCTAAACATGTCAATAATCTGCTAGGAACATTTTCTAGCAAAAGTAGAGCTCGATTGACTCAAGCTAGCATGCTCCATAAATGTAAACAAAGACATGGATGGATAGAGAACCACAATATTAACAAAACATCCTTACTGATCATCCTCAAAAGAGGCAGGGATCACTAGGAAACAAAATGAACATATGGCATGAAAACAATATCAGGACAAGGACTTGGTGAAATTCTAAGTCCCTGAAATCAGCATCAACGAGTAGGCTACTTTGCATGCTTGTGCTAGTCACCACAAAGATCACAAAAATACATGGCATACACCCCTGTAAAGATGGCATGGCATATAACAAAATACATGTAGAGCTCAGGATCATAGCATGCACACATTAATCATGGCAAAAATGACAAAAGGCCATTTGCTGAAACAGATCTGACAAATTCATCACATAGCCCTCTTCCAACAACATTTCGGACATCAAGATGAGCTCAAATGAAAATGATGCAATGAGATGAAATGATGTACTCGTCGAGGCGAACATTTTGATATGCTACACGCACGAATCGGAGGTACGGATGCAGAGTTATGGCATGTCAAAGATAGCATAAAAATAGGGTTAGAGGAGAAAAAGTCAACCCCTCGCGATCAGATCTGGATCAGGGCACGATTTTCGAGGTTCGTCGGGGTACTGTTCGCCGGAGACCGAGGTGTCGCCGGACTTGCCGAGGTTCGTCGGGGTTCGGCCGGAGACGAGCTTGGGGACGCCGGAGGAGGTGGCCGGAGCTCCGGGCGGCGAGAGTGAAGTCGGCGGCGGCCGGAGTCAAGGTCGCGGGCGCGACTTCCGTCGCAGGCGAGGACAAGCCGCGGCGGCGCGGCGAACTGCGGTGGCGGCGGGCGCGTCGCCGGCGCGCGGGCGGAGGAGGGAGAGGCGCGGGCGCGCTGGGTGGCTCGGCCCGGGAGGGCCGGCGCTAGGCCTGGCGGGCCCGCGACGGTGGGGAGGCGGCGATGCGGTCCCCCGGGACAGGTGGCGAAGTCCGATTGGCGGCAGTGGTGTGTCCGCTAGGCGGCGGACATTGTCCGGCGGCGGAGGAGCTGATGGACTAGGGTTAGGAGGGGAATGAACCGCGAATTTTTAGGGGTGCCCTTTATATAGAGGTAGAGGAGGCTAGGAAGCTCCAAATGAGGTGCGGTTTGCGGCCACGCTATCGTGATCGAACGCTCTAGATGATGGAACAGGTTTAGGTGGGTTTGGGGCCAGTTTGGAAGGGTGTTGGGCTGCAACACACACAAGGCCTTTTCGGTCCCTCGGTTAACTATTGGAGTATCAAACGAAGTACAAATGGCACGAAACTTGACAGGCGGTCTACCGGTAGTAACCCAAGGACGCATGGCAAGTCTTGGTCCAATCCAAAAATGTTTAACATACACACATGAAAAAGAGGTAGAAAGGACCACCGGAGGACATAGGAGCACCGGAATGCAAAACGGACAACAGAGAAAATGCTCGGATGCATGAGACGAACACGTATGCAAATGCAATGCACATGATGATATGATATGAGATGCATGACAAAGACAACATACGGAGACAGAAACCCGACAATGGAGAAATAAAATAACTTAGTGCCGGAAACGGCAAGAGTTGGGATACATATAAGGTAAATTACATCCCGGGTGTTACAGTCTATCACGGATAGCTAAGTTGCCTGGTACCTCACTGCTTGTCATATAGTAGGATAAAATAATCGTATTTCCCATTACTACGAGTGCTCAATGGACAATATATATATAACATGTAGAGTAAAAAAGAGATGCAACAAGTGTACAACCTCTTTGGCGAAGCCATGTCGATCTCAGCGTGATTGGGTTGGCCGGTGAGGATGCTCCGGCTGACTTGGCTGTCGGAGGAGGGGAAGAAGATCTTAGGCGTCTGGAGATGGAGCCCGAGGTACTGCTCCGCTTTGATGGAGGGTTTCGTCGTTGGAGCAGCTCCGGTGAGTTGTACGATGTCGAGGCTGAAGCAGGACAAGAGAGACAACGAACAACGTTAACCTGAGTGGAATTCTAATAGCATCTCCAATACATGACGTAAAATACATAACCACAAAGTGCTAGATGTAAAATACATCAGCCGCTCATCTCTGAACTTAACTGTCAAAACTGAATTTAATTGTCGAAACTGAACTTAACTGTCGAAACTGAACTTAACTGTCGAAACTGAATTTTGCTGTCGAAACTGAACGCACTAGCAAGGTGAGGCTACACGTCGGTCGACTAACTTCTTCATCTCTGGTCAGTCGACTTTGTAGCCGTTGGATACGAAATCAAGGGCCTGTGGTTCATCTTCAACCTCCACCCCCCTGAGCCGCCAGCCACCACCGGCCAAACAGCAGCCCCCCGCCGCCCGCGGCCGGCGGTGCACCACCCTGCCCGCCCCGAAAACACTCCTCACCGCCGGTCCGCCCGCTGCCCCGGCCATCCCTCTAGGCCCCCCCATGCCGAGCTTTTTCTCCAGCGATCCCCACGCCACCGCCCTCCCAACGCCCCGCCACCGCCGGCGACCACCGCCCCATCCTGAACCCTAAGATAGATAGTGGGGTACCTCTCCGGCGAGCCCGCCTCCCCGATGCGGCTGGTTCTTCCTTCACCCCGGCGAGCCCCCCCCCCCACCCCCACCCCCTGAAGAACCGAAAGTCGATTTAGTCGACTGAAGTGTAGCTAAATCGGAGCAGCATCGCAAGCAAGAGCAAGAGCGAGAGCAGCAGCGCGAGCAAGAGCAATAGCAAGAGTAGACCGGGCAGGGGAACAAGAGCAAAAGCAGAGCAGCGGCGCGAGCGAGAGGTAAAGCAGCAGCAGCTCCTACTGATGTGGACGTCGCCGCCGAGGGAGCGACGCTGTGGAGGAAGTGGCCGGCGACGCCGCCGTGGATGGAGCCGCGCCGTGTCGGCTCGAGACCGAGCGCCGGCAGCACCGTGAGATCGAATCAAGAAGAAAATGTGGCGATTAGTGTACAACCTCTTTGGTGGCGCCGATTAGGCCACAGCTTCATCCGAGGAAACGGTGATGATGATGCTCTTTCGGTGGTGCAGGTGAAGACGGCGGTGTGGGAATGGAGGTGGCGCGAAAGATGAGGGGAACGTTGGGGCACCTCCTTGGAGGTGGAGGACGGGGTGGCTGAACTGGCGGGACGATGAGATCGACGATGGATCCTCATCCGGTACGGTGGATGAGGGACGTCGAGGTGTTGCTGTGATGACGTCGTCGGGGAAGAGGCTCCGGCTGGGTGGCGGACGGAGCATGGTGTGGGGTTTCATCGCGGGTTTTTGCGGCCTCGGTATACGAATGGGTGGGCGGATGAGATGGCAGTGGGGAACCATGGCTTAGAGACGCGCGTATCCGAAATGTGGGGTAAGTTACAAAAGTAACCCCACCGATTTGAGGCGGTTCTTTCGGTTCAGGGGCACCACGGGCATTTCACGTGTCGGGATTTCACAGGAGGTGGGAGTTTTCGCGTGCGTTGTAATTTCGGAAGGAAGGCGTGGGTTGAGATGGAGGGAGTTGTCGAAGCACAACGAGACAAAGATATATCTTAAATATTTCGGGCTAACAAGGCGCGGGTTGAAGAGGCGGGAGTTTCGCAGCACGATAGACAGAGACGCTAGCTTGAATTTTCGGCATAACAAGGCGCGGCTTGAAATTTCGGAAGAACAAGCTTAACATGTACCCAAAAAAGACAATTTGCACCTCAACACGCACAACACACACACACACAAACACCATTTATACTAGAGTAAGGTACACGTGCATTGCATGCATGAGATTTGGCAACCAAATTATGAATAGATACCACATTATAGCATGCAAGCTTTGAGTCATATATGCATGATGTAGATGTTCGTTTAATTCTTATAGTTCATTTCATTCAAAATCATCTAGTTTTTATAAGAAAGCTAATCTATTTTAAGATTCATGGAATTGTGCGTCGTAAGACATAAAGTAAAAACAAATAATGGCAAATCATGTAGAAAAACATTTGGGCAATTTTGATATGGAAGATTCTAGAACAAATAAGAAGCGCTTGTGTTTTGATGTTTGTGCATTATGCTTAAGTTCAACCATGGAGTCTTCTAGATTATACATGTGGCGAAATCTGGTGGAATCTAGATGATATCCAACGGCCAGTAGTGCTTAAAATTGCCATCTTTGGACCATCGGATTTGTTGGAAATATGCCCTAGAGGCAATAATAAAATGGTTATTATTATATTTCCTTGTTCATGATAATTCTCTATTGTTCATGCTATAATTGTGTTATCCGGAAATCGTAATACATGTGTGAATACATAGACCACAACACGTCCCTAGTAAGCCTCTAGTTGACTAGCTCGTTGATCAAAAGATAGTCATGGTTTCCTGACTATGGACATTAGATGTCATTGATAACGGGATCACATCATTAGGAGAATGATGTGATGGACAAGACCCAATCCTAAGCATAGCTCAAAGATCGTGTAGTTCGTTTGCTAGAGCTTTTCCGAATGTCAAGTATCATTTCCTTAGACCATGAGATTGTGCAACTCCTGGACACCGTAGGAGTGCTTTGGGTGTGCCAAACATCACAACGTAACTGGGTGACTATAAAGGTGCACTACGGGTATCTCCGAAAGTGTCTGTTGGGTTGGCACGAATCGAGACTGGGATTTGTCACTCCGTATGACGGAGAGGTATCTCTGGGCCCACTCGGTAATGCATCATCATAATGAGCTCAATGTGACCAAGTGGTTGATCACGGGATCATGCATTACGGTACGAGTAAAGTGACTTGCCGGTAACGAGATTGAATGAGGTATTGGGATACCGACGATCGAGTCTCGGGCGAGTAACGTCCAATTGACAAAGGGAATTGTATACGGGATTGATTGAATCCTCGACATCGTGGTTCATCCGATGAGATCATCGAGGAGCATGTGGGAGCCAACATGGGTATCCAGATCCCGCTGTTGGTTATTGACCAAAGAGTCGTCTCGGTCATGTCTGCGTGTCTCCTGAACCCGTAGGGTCTACACACTTAAGGTTCGGTGACGCTAGGGTTGTAGAGATATTAGTATGCGGTAACATGAAAGTTGTTCGGAGTCCCTGGATGAGATCCCGGACGTCACGAGGAGTTCCGGAATGGTCCGGAATGGTCCGGAGGTGAAGATTTATATATAGGAAGTCTAGAGGGGCTGGCGCCCCCCTGGACCCCTATATAAAGAGGGGGGAGGGAGGGCTGCGCACCCTAGCCCCTGGCACTTCCCTCTCCCTCCCGTGACACCTCTCCCTCTCACTGAGCTTGGCGAAGCCCTGCCGAGATCACCGTTGCTTCCACCACCACGCCGTCGTGCTGCTAGATCTCCATCAACCTCTCCTTTCCCCTTGCTGGATCAAGAAGGAGGAGACGTCTTCCCAACCATACGTGTGTTGAACGCGGAGGTGCCATCCGTTCGGCGCTCGGTCATTGGTGATTTGGATCACGACGAGTACGACTCCATCAACCCCGTTCTCTTGAACGCTTCCGCTCGCGATCTACAAGGGTATGTAGATGCACTCCCATCTCCCTCGTTGCTAGATGAATCCATAGATTGATCTTGGTGATGCGTAGAAAATTTTAAAATTCTGCTACGTTCCCCAACAGTGGCATCATGAGCTAGGTCTATGCGTAGTTTCTATGCACGAGTAGAACACAAAGCAGTTGTGGGCGTCGATATTGTCAATTTACTTGCTGTTACTAGTATTATCTTGATTCAGCGGCATCGTGGGATGAAGCGGCCCGGACCGACCTTACACGTACGCTTACGTGAGACTGGTTCCACCGACTGACATGCAGTAGTTGCATAAGGTGGCTAGCGGGTGTCTGTCTCTCCTACTTTAGTCGGATCGGATTCGATGAAAAGGGTCCTTATGAAGGGTAAATAGAAATTGGCATATCACGTTGTGGTTTTGGCATAGGTAAGAAACGTTCTTGCTAGAAACCTATAGCAGCCACGTAAAAACTTGCAACAACAATTAGAGGACGTCTAACTTGTTTTTGCAGCATGTGCCATGTGATGTGATATGGCCAAAAGGATGTGATGAATGATATATGTGATGTATGAGATTGATCATGTTCTTGTAATAGGAATCACGACTTGCATGTCGATGAGTATGACAACCGGCAGGAGCCATAGGAGTTGTCTTAATTTATTTATGACCTGCATGTCAACATAAATGTCATGTAATTACTTTACTTTATCGCTAACCGTTAGCCATAGTAGTAGAAGTAATAGTTGACGAGACAACTTCATGAAGACACGATGATGGAGATCATGATGATGGAGATCATGATGTCATGCCGGTGACGACGATGATCATGGCGCCCCGAAGATGGAGATCAAAAGGAGCAAAATGATATTGGCCATATCATGTCACTATTTGATTGCATGTGATGTTTATCATGTTTTACATCTTATTTGCTTAGAACGACGGTAGCTTAAATAAGATGATCTCGTAATAATTTCAAGAAAGTGTTCCCCCTAACTGTGCACCGTTGCGAAGGTTCGTTGTTTCGAAGCACCACGTGATGATCGGGTGTGATAGATTCTAACGTTCAAATACAACGGGTGTAAGCCAGATTTACACACGCAATACACTTAGGTTGACTTGACGAGCCTAGCATGTACAGACATGGCCTCGGAACACGGAAGACCGAAAGGTCGAGCATGAGTCGTATAGAAGATACGATCAACATGAAGATGTCCACCGATGTTGACTAGTCCATCTCACGTGATGATCGGACATGGCCTAGTTGACTCGGATCATGTTTCACTTAGATGACTGGAGGGATGTCTATCTGAGTGGGATTTCATTGAATAATTTGATTAGATGAACCTAATTATCATGAACTTAGTCTAAAATCTTTACAATATGTCTTGTAGATCAAATGGCCCATGCTAATGTTGCCCTCAACTTCAACGCGTTCCTAGAGAAAACCAAGCTGAAAGATGATGGCAGCAACTATACGGACTGGGTCCGGAAACTGAGGATCATCCCCATAGCTGCTAAGAAAGATTATGTCCTAGAAGCACCGCTAGGTGATGCACCCATCCCAGAGAACCAAGACGTTATGAACGCTTGGCAGTCACGTGCTGATGATTACTCCCTCGTTCAGTGCGGCATGCTTTACAGCTTAGAACCGGGGCTCCAAAAGCGTTTTGAGCAACACGGAGCATATGAGATGTTCGAAGAGCTGAAAATGGTTTTCCAAGCTC
The DNA here is from genome assembly GCF_003073215.2 of Triticum urartu. NCBI lineage: Eukaryota > Viridiplantae > Streptophyta > Magnoliopsida > Poales > Poaceae > Triticum > Triticum urartu. The sequence goes on along the minus strand of NC_053025.1, from coordinate 533,576,512 downwards.
ATGCCCGGGTCGAGAGATATGAAGTCTCCGACAAGTTCTTCAGTTGTAAGATGGAGGAAAATAGTTCTGTCAATGAGCACATACTCAAAATGTCTGGGTTGCACAACCGCTTGACTCAGCTGGGAGTTAATCTCCCGGATGACGCGGTCATTGACAGAATCCTTCAGTCGCTTCCACCGAGCTACAAGAGCTTTGTGATGAACTTCAATATGCAGGGGATGGAAAAGACCATTCATGAGGTATATTCAATGCTGAAATCAGCGGAGGTGGAGATCAAAAAGGAACATCAAGTGTTGATGGTGAATAAAACCACTAAGTTTAAGAAAGGCAAGGGTAAGAAGAACTTCAAGAAGGACGGCAAGGGGGTTGCCGCGCCCGATAAGCAAGCTGCCGGGAAGAAGCCAAAGAATGGACCCAAGCCCGAGACTGAGTGTTTTTATTGCAAGGGAAGTGGTCACTGGAAGCGGAACTGCCCCAAATACTTAGCGGACAAGAAGGCCGGCAACACTAAAGGTATATGTGATATACATGTAATTGATGTGTACCTTACCAGTACTCGTAGTAGCTCCTGGGTATTTGATACCGGTGCGGTTGCTCACATTTGTAACTCAAAGCAGGAGCTGTGGAATAAGCGGAGACTGGCGAAGGATGAGGTGACGATGCGCGTCGAGAATGGTTCCAAGGTCGATGTGATCGCCGTCGGCATGCTACCTCTACATTTACCTACGGGATTAGTTTTAAACCTCAATAATTGTTATTTAGCGCCAGCTTTGAGCATGAACATTGTATCAGGATCTCGTTTAATTCGAGATGGCTACTCATTTAAATCCGAGAATAATGGTTGTTCTATTTATATGAGAGATATGTTTTATGGTCATGCCCCGCTGGTGAATGGTTTATTCTTAATGAATCTCGAGCGTAATGTTACACATATTCATAGTGTGAATACCAAAAGATGTAAGGTTGATAATGATAGTCCCACATACTTGTGGCACTGCTGCCTTGGTCACATAGGTGTCAAACGCATGAAGAAGCTCCATGCAGATGGACTTTTGGAGTCTCTTGATTACGAATCATTTGACACGTGCGAACCATGCCTCATGGGTAAATTGACCAAGACTCCGTTCTCAGGAATAATGGAGCGAGCAACCAACTTATTGGAAATCATACATACTGATGTGTGCAGTCCAATGAGTGTTGAGGCTCGCGGTGGCTATCGTTATGTTCTCACCCTCACTGATGACTTGAGTAGATATGGGTATGTCTACTTAATGAAACACAAGTCTGAGACCTTTGAAAAGTTCAAGGAATTTCAGAGTGAGGTTGAGAATCAACGTGACAGGAAAATCAAGTTCTTGCGATCAGATCGTGGGGGAGAATACTTGAGTCACGAATTTGGCATGCACTTAAGGAAATGTGGAATAGTTTCACAACTCACGCCGCCTGGAACACCTCAGCGTAATGGTGTGTCCGAACGTCGTAATCGCACTCTATTGGATATGGTGTGATCTATGATGTCTCTTACCGATCTACCGCTGTCATTTTGGGGCTATGCTTTAGAGACTGCCGCATTCACTTTAAATAGGGCTCCGTCGAAATCCGTTGAAACGACACCATATGAATTATGGTTTGGGAAGAAACCTAAGATGTCATTTCTAAAAGTTTGGGGATGCGATGCTTATGTCAAGAAACTTCAACCTGAAAAGCTCGAACCCAAGTCGGAAAAATGCGTCTTCATAGGATACCCTAAAGAAACTATTGGGTATACCTTCTACCTCAGATCCGAAGGCAAGATCTTTGTTGCAAAGAATGGATCCTTTCTAGAGAAAGAGTTTCTCTCGAAAGAAGTAAGTGGGAGGAAAGTAGAACTTGATGAAGTATTACCTCTTGAACCAGAAAGTGGCACAACTCAGGAAAATGTTACTAAGGTGCCTGCACTGACTAGAGAGGAAGTTAATGATGATGATCATGAAACTTCAGATCAAGTTGCTACTGAACTTCGTAGGTCCACAAAGACTCGTTCCACACCAGAGTGGTACGGCAACCCTGTCTTGGAAATCATGTTGTTAGACAACGATGAACCTTCGAACTATGAGGAAGCGATGGCGGGCCCAGATTCCGACAAATGGCTAGAAGCCATGAAATCCGAGATAGGATCCATGTATGAAAACGAAGTATGGACTTTGACTGACTTTCCCGATGATCGGCGAGCCATAGAAAATAAATGGATCTTTAAAAGGAAGACAGACGCAGATGGTAATGTGACCGTCTACAAGGCTCGACTCGTCGCTAAGGGTTATCAACAAGTTCAAGGGGTTCTATGATGAGACTTTCTCACCCGTAGTGAAGCTGAAGTCCGTCCGAATCATGTTAGCAATTGCCGCATTCTATGATTATGAGATATGGCAAATGGACGTCAAAACGGCATTCCTTAACGGCTTTCTTAAGGAAGAATTGTATATGATGCAGCCGGAAGGTTTTGTCGATCCTAAGAATGCTAACAAGGTGTGCAAGCTCCAACGCTCAATCTATGGGCTGGTGCAAGCATCTCGGAGTTGGAACATTCGATTTGATGAGATGATCAAAGCGTTTGGGTTTACACAGACTTATGGAGAAGCCTGTGTTTACAAGAAAGTGAGTGGGAGCTCCGTAGCATTTCTCATATTATATGTGGATGACATACTATTGATGGGAAATGATATAGAATTCTTGGAAAGCATAAAGGCCTACTTGAACAAGTGTTTTTCAATGAAGGACCTTGGAGAAGCTGCTTATATATTAGGCATCAAAATCTATAGAGATAGATCGAGACGCCTCATTGGTCTTTCACAAAGTACGTACCTTGACAAGATATTGAAGAAGTTCAATATGGATCAGTCCAAGAAGGGGTTCTTGCCTGTATTGCAAGGTATGCAATTGAGCACGGCTCAATGCCCGACCACGGCAGAAGATAGAGAAAAGATGAGTGTCGTCCCCTATGCCTCGGCCATAGGGTCTATTATGTATGCCATGCTGTGTACCAGACCTGATGTAAACCTTGCCGTAAGTTTGGTAGGAAGGTACCAAAGTAATCCCGGCATGGAACACTGGACAGCGGTCAAGAATATCCTAAAGTACCTGAAAAGGACTAAGGATATGTTACTCGTTTATGGAGGTGACGAAGAGCTCGTCGTAAAGGGTTACGTCGATGCTAGCTTCGACACAGATCTGGATGACTCTAAGTCACAGACCGGATACGTGTATATTTTGAATGGTGGGGCAGTAAGCTGGTGCAGTTGCAAGCAAAGCGTTGTGGCGGGATCTACATGTGAAGCGGAGTACATGGCAGCCTCGGAGGCAGGACAAGAAGCAATCTGGGTGAAGGAGTTCATTACCGACCTAGGAGTCATTCCCAATGCGTTGGGCCCGATGACTCTCTTCTGTGACAACACTGGAGCTATTGCCCTTGCCAAGGAGCCCAAGTTTCACAGGAAGTCCAGTCATATCAAGCGTCGCTTTAACTCCATTCGTGAAAGTGTTCAAAATGGAGACATAGATATTTGTAAAGTACATACGGACCTGAATGTAACAGATCCGTTGACTAAACCTCTCCCTAGAGCAAAACATGATCAACACCAGAACTCTATGGGTGTTCGATTCATCACAATGTAACTAGATTATTGACTCTAGTGCAAGTGGGAGACTGTTGGAAATATGCCCTAGAGGCAATAATAAAATGGTTATTATTATATTTCCTTGTTCATGATAATTGTCTACTGTTCATGCTATAATTGTGTTATCCGTAAATCGTAATACATGTGTGAATACATAGACCATAGCACGTCCCTAGTAAGCCTCTAGTTGACTAGCTCGTTGATCAAAAGATAGTCATGGTTTCCTGACTATGGACATTAGATGTCATTGATAACGGGATCACATCATTAGGAGAATGATGTGATGGACAAGACCCAATCCTAAGCATAGCTCAAAGATCGTGTAGTTCGTTTGCTAGAGCTTTTCCGAATGTCAAGTATCATTTCCTTAGACCATGAGATTGTGCAACTCCCGGACACCGTAGGAGTGCTTTGGGTGTGCCAAACGTCACAACGTAACTGGGTGACTATAAAGGTGCACTACGGGTATCTTTGAAAGTGTATGTTGGGTTGGCACGAATCGAGACTGGGATTTGTCACTCCGTATGACGGAGAGGTATCTCTGGGCCCACTCGGTAATGCATCATCATAATGAGCTCAATGTGACCAAGTGGTTGATCACGGGATCATGCATTACGGTACGAGTAAAGTGACTTGCCGGTAACGAGATTGAATGAGGTATTGGGATACCGACGATCGAGTCTCGGGCGAGTAACGTCCAATTGACAAAGGGAATTGTATACGGGATTGATTGAATCCTCGACATCGTGGTTCATCCGATGAGATCATCGAGGAGCATGTGGGAGCCAACATGTGTATCCAGATCCCGCTGTTGGGTATTGACCGGAGAGTCGTCTCGGTCATGTCTGCGTGTCTCCCGAACCCGTAGGGTCTACACACTTAAGGTTCGGTGACGCTAGGGTTGTAGAGATATTAGTATGCGGTAACCCGAAAGTTGTTCGGAGTCTCGGATGAGATCCCGGACATCACGAGGAGTTCAGGAATGGTCCGGAGGTGAAGATTTATATATAGGAAGTCCAGTTTCGGCCATCGGGAAAGTTTCGGGGGTCATCGGTATTGTACCAGGACCACCGGAAGGGTCCCGGGGGTCCACCGGGTGGGGCCACCTATCCCGGAGGGCCCCAAGGGCTGAAGTGGGAGGGGAACCAGCCCCTGATGGGCTGGTGCGCCCCCCTTGGGCCTCCCCCTGCGCCTAGGGTTGGAAACCCTAGGGGTGGGGGCGCCCCACTTGGCTTGGGGGGCAAGCCACCCCCCTTGCCCCTCCCCCATCTAGATGGGATCTAGAGGGGCCGGCGCCCCCCTGGACCCCTATATAAAGAGGGGGGAGGGAGGGCTGCGCACCCTAGCCCCTGGCGCCTCCCTCTCCCTCTCGTGACACCTCTCCCTCTCCCTGAGCTTGGCGAAGCCCTGCCGAGATCACCGTTGCTTCCACCACCACGTCGTCGTGCTGCTGGATCTCCATCAACCTCTACTTTCCCCTTGCTGGATCAAGAAGGAGGAGACGTCTTCCCAACCGTATGTGTGTTGAACGCGGAGGTGCCGTCCGTTCGGCGCTCGGTCATCGGTGATTTGGATCACGACGAGTACGACTCCATCAACCCCGTTCTCTTGAACGCTTCCGCTCGCAATCTACAAGGGTATGTAGATGCACTCCCCTCTCCCTTGTTGCTAGATGACTCCATAGATTGATCTTAGTGATGCGTAGAAAATTTTAAAATTCTGCTACGTTCCCCAACAGGATTCGCCTCATCCAATGACCATCTTTCAAAGTTAAAGTTACCCGCACACAATATAAAAAATATATAATATAATATAATATATATATATGGGTATAGATATAGATATGTGATGCGAAAGCCGCCCATCATCTCCAATTAGAATAGTGTGTCCATGCACGGATGCGACATGGCCAAATGATGTCTGACATCGGTATCTCAAATTCAAATCAGTCTGACCTTGTTCAATGTGTATACATTACAACATGCTCGTTTCCAAACCACACCGCGTAGATCTCCATTATATTCATGCATGCATGGATTTCAAACATCAGAATCACTTATTCAAATATTTGAATTCAACTTTACATTGATTATGACCTCACCTATTCTTTTACACCCACATAGTAGTCTTCTCTTTACAATTGTACCACTAACTTTCTCTCGTGCATGCATGCACACACACTACCAGTCGGCATTATCCATCGCACGCATGCAATCTTTTTCTTCAGGTCGGTCTCCCATGAAGGCACACACCCACACACATCCCCCTCTCAATCATATCGGGCATTCTTTATCTCTCACGCGTGCATGCGCAAAGATCGATGTTCCTCTATGTATGTGTGTGTATATAGCTAGGTATTTCATAGTTTTCCACACAAACCAATCAATCGATATATCCAGTGAGGTCTCACCCTCTTTCCCACGTCCACATTGATCAATCTATACCTCTCTATATAGGATTAACATATATAGCTAATACACCCACATTAATTATATATCCAACGTCCCCCTCTCATCATCCATGCCTTCCGCTTCATCTCTCAGACGCGTGCACAATGGCGAAGACAGGGGGCAGTAAGGGCCCTGCCCCCTCCCCCCTAACATCACTATATATCGAGGCTAATATGAATGTGATCATTAGACAATTGCTGCTAAAAATGGTTTAAGTTCATGAATTGACCCTCCTCGTAAAGGATTAGCAATGCTTGGCCCCCTAGCTCATTTATTTTTCATGGCTCCGCCACTGCGCGCAACAGCGCACGTGTTCGCCCCCTCTCTCTAAATATCGATCTCGCACTTGTGCATTCCTTCATAGTCTCCCTCCACTCGGACCCTCGCACCATCTTCTAGCCCCCCACCGGATTTTGCCACATGTACAATCTAGCAGACTCCATGGTTGAACTTAAGCATAATGCACAAACCTCAAAACAACAGTGGTTCTTTTTTGTTCTAGAATCTTCCGTATCATAACTGCCCAAACTTTTTTTCTAGTTGAATTGCCATTATTTGTTTTTTTACTTTATGCTTTACAACGCACAATTCCATGAATCATAAAATAGATTAAGGGCTTCTTTGATTCAAAGGATTCTCAAAGGAATTTTGGAGGATTCTAATCATTAGGAATTTTTCCTATCTTGGTTGTTTGATTCGTAGGATTGTAAACCATAGGAATTTTTCCATATGATTCATTTGCACTATATTTCATAGGAAACATCCCATCCACTCAAACCTCTTTGAAAGAATTCTGCGTTTTTTCTATGCACAATCAAACACTCGTACAATCCTGTAGGATTCAAGACGACATTCCACTATAATCCCATGTTTTTCCTATTCCCGCGTTCTTAGCTTTTTTATAAAAATTAATTGATTTTGAATAAGATGAACTATAAGAATTAAACGAAGGGCTACACCAGGCATATATGACTCAGAGCTTACATGCTATAGTGTGGTATTTATTCATAATTTGGTTGCAAAATCTGATGCGTGCAATGCACGTGTACCTTACTAGTACTTCGAGTATGTGCAAAACACGTAAATTAGAATACAAATGACACGCTACACAGTGTCTCTCTTACAGTTCATGAAGCCACGTGGCACATGTGGAGGCCTTGTCGCGACCTCCTTGTGTGGATTGATCACAATGACGTGCTGCTGGTTCTAGAAGAATGTACTCATCCTCCCTGAGCCATACTGGCGGTACATGCACGAAGCGAAGATGTGCACGCACGCCACGCACACACTCATTCCCTCGCACACACACGCGGGTACACGGGCGGACGCAATTTTGTACCAAGATCCACCCCATGTGATAATTTGACGCGTGTAAAGTCGTTCACTTCATTGATGGTCAATTAATACAGCGCATGCAAATTGAGTGGACGTGAGGGCGGAAGAAAGACATTATTACTCCACTGCGCGCATGCGAGTAGTTAAATCGTGGGTTGCTAGTAGTACTTCCATTGGTCTCCTTCGTATTTGAGTAGTGTAGTACTTGAAATTTATGTTCCGCTAAACTCATCGAGAGCCGTTTCAGGCCTCGAAACCAAAACCATCAATTAATCTTTACCTTGTTCCCATCACATTCGAAATCCTGCTCACACCTACTAGTACGTACCAAACCTGAATGTGTTCCCACTATGCAGGTATTAGTGCTAGTGCTAGTACTTAGGTTATAAAAAGGGGAACTACCTAACCGAAAATTATGCTACCTTTCCTCCTCATAAGTGCTTCTTCTTCGTCTGTCGTTGCCATGGCCGGTGAGCAGAGCTCTAGGTCGAGAACTACTCGTAACAAGGGAGCGGCAACCAAGGCTGCGGAAAAAAAGAGAGGGCTCGCCACCACGCAGAGACCTCGAAAGATCTCTCACGGGCAGGTGATGGCTCCCAGGAGCGCCCTAGCCGCGGGGGCGAACATGCCGAGCCGGCGGAGCTGGAGTAGTTAACCCTCGATGGCATGCCTGATCAGCTCAATAAGCACCTCAATAAGCAGAAGGAGTTCTGTCGGGGATATATCCAGCGGTATGACCCGGCCGGAATCATGACTCGGCCGGGCTTGGCGACTCACCAAAGAACCGGCGGGAGCTTGGCGACTCACCAGAGACCTGGCTGGAGCTTGGCGACTCACCAGAGACCTGGCTAGAGCTTGGCGACTCACTGGCGATCCGCCCGGACATGGCGGTTTATATGTAACCCGCCGGGACATTGTGACTCACTGGAGACCCGGCGGGCAGATCAGATGGACGACAAGGCCCAGCGGGCCGGCTTATACTTTGGTGGGCCGACTTAAGAGGAAAGGGATGATGAATATTTCCTTTACGAGGAAGCAAGACTCGGACTTGTATTCAACTTGTGAGAAAGGATAGACTAGTCCTAGTCCTACTAGGACTCCACATGTAACCCGCCCCTTCAACATATATAAGGAGGGGCAGGGCTCCCCAAAGAGGGACAGAAAATAATCTCTAGGGCTAGACACAAAGAGCCGGCTTACCGGTGACTCCCTCATGATCATAATGAGACCTAGCCACAAACAGCATGTAGGGTTATTACCGGATGATGTTTCCCGAGGCCTGAAGCTGTCTAAATCTTCGTCTTGCGTGTTGCGTCTCTCGATTCCGCTCAACCCCTATCAAGCTACCACATAGATGTGTTGGCCTCGCGACTAAGTCCTCACACTAAGGACATCTGCCGTGACAATTCCATGATAGTTGGCGCCCACCGTGGGGCCTGCGTATGGTGGTGTTGAGTTCTTGGAGGGATCTTTTACAAGGACCAAGAAGTTTGCAATGAAAAATAGCCTGTTTGGAAGGATCTGTGTAAGTTGTTGCATCCATTGTTTTTAGATCTTTTCAATCGCAAAACAACCGAAGGAAATCCACAGTTATTAGAAGCGATCCACTGTTATGCTCGCACAAACGATGTATACTAGCACATCGAGTGTGCACATCACGTCAACAGAGAAAAATCATAATTGGTGGCAATCAGGAAAGTGAATCGGACAGCCATCACGTCAAGGCATGTACTAAATCCAAACACAGAGACCAAGGACTACTACAGATACAGGATCAGATCAACGTATAGCTGCGGCTGCTGCGTTTTTGTCAAAGAACGTGGGTCTCCAGACCGGCGACAACCCGGACACGGAATGATCAAACCAGCCACGATGTGGAGGAAGACCCGGATTGGACTCTGATTCTGACATCTCCACAGTCTCCGTCTCTGCTGCAGCTGCGGCTGCGCCTCGACCCGCTCGGTTCGTCCGCGCCGTCAACCGGCCGGTGCACGCTAGCGGTTGGACTCCAGCATTGGCTCGCCCGTGGCCCCCGGCTCGCCCGTGGCCCCCGGATCGTCTCTGCTTCCGTTGCTCAATCCGTTGCGCTGCCGTGTTTCCGAATCGTCATCACCGTTACGTATTCTTTGGCTTGAGCTGCCCGGCTTCGTTTTTTCTACCACCTGAGCCATCACCTCTGCCAAGAGCCGACGCTTGGAACTACATCCGAGTTGCTGATCAGCAATCTGTCCGACCAAATAAAAGAATCAAATCACCGAGACCGACGGGATTTCAATTGTGTGTAGCAGTGTCCGAGATTGACAAGAAGTAGGTTGTGAAATAATCCTTGAGATCTTTTTGCCGTGGGCCTTGGCGTACGTTCGCGGCGTCAGGCACATGCCATGCGGCAGGGAAGCTTCAAGTCCCGAGGAGCTCAGGCGCTGCTGGAGGTTTTTTTGCTTGTTTTTTAATCAAGACCTCAACTATTACGAGGTCATATTGCTTTTTTTGTGGGAAACTATGAGCTTTATTCAACAACAATGGCACCAACACGATCAGCCATCACGCTGGTCATGAGGAAACCGAGCGGGGAGTCCATCCAACAGTCGGTAACCCCAAGTGTGCTTGCATGTTTCGCACACAAGTGGGACAGCATATTGGCACTTCTTATTACATGTTGAATATCAAAGGAAAGAAAGCATAAGGCTAGCTCATCAATTTCTAAAAGTAACGGGGCTACAATAGAGCGCGAAAAGCGTCGCGAGTGCCATAGCTGTACCATCTCCAAACAATCTGTTTCCATAGCCACTCGCGAGAACCCCGGAGCTTTGCAAATATTACCCCATCTCGCAACGCCAACGCTTCTGCAATAAGAGGATCTGTGACATCGGGGTAAGGCTTACTCCAGGCAGCAACAAATGAAGAAGGAGATCTAGCTAAACCTCCTATTCCACTCTTGTTCTCAATCACTGAAACACTAACATCCGTATTGATTTTTACACAGTCAACTTCAGGCGGTCTCCATCCATACCCAGGTAGTGTTTTGGTCTGCTCCAATGGGAGTTCCAATAGAGCCAGTGTTTCTCTTATACGCTTCATGGATTGGACTGGGTCCATACTCACTCTATCATGTGTTATGCTGTTACGAGATGTCCAGATCGCCCACATGACAGTAACTATTTTTGCCCTGTCCGCCTCAGCAAAACGTGGATCACAGAGGATATCCTTGCACCACGTACAAGGGTGTAGCTCCGGCAACTTGAGGTGCAGCCAGCTTCTCGCTTCTGCCCAAAAGCTTTGCGCATGAGAGCACTTAGTTAATGCATGAAGCATATCTTCATCCGTACCGTTGCAGACCTTGCATCGCGCCAAGATTGCTATATGCCTGTGTTGTAGTGTTGTTTCCACCGGTAGTATACCCCGAAGGACTCGCCACCAGAACACACGGATCTTGGGCAGCACTTTTAGTTTCCATAGTCTCGTCCACACCTGCTTATTGTTCTCTGAAGATTCTGTAATCGTCCCTTCCTCTAGAGCTAACTGCTCGTTACGAGTCATTAGAGCACGATACGCGGATTTTACAGTGTAGGAACCCGACCTCTCATGAGCCCAAGCCCAGAAATCATCACCACCACCTTGTCTGAGCGGAATATTGAGAATTGCATCAGCGTCTGGGGGTATGAAGTTATTCCTAACTAGATTAGCTTTCCAGGACCAGCTCTCATTGTCAATCAAGTCTGCAACTGTGTACAGCGTAGCAGAACCAATCTGCTCCGTAGGTCGAAGTGACAATCTCCCTGACAGCCATCTATCTTCCCAGATTCTTACGGAGGAACCGTCCCCAATCCTCCTCAACAGCCCAGCCTCCAATGCTCCTCTCCCTGCAACTATCGCCCGCCAGGTAGCCGAAGCGTTGCGCGGAACAGTAGCATGCATAAAATCAGTCGTCGGGAAATATCTTCCTTTTAGCACTCTGGAACATAGACCATGCGGGTTTGTAATCAGCGGCCATCCCTATTTTCCCAACAATGCAACATTGAAGCATTCCAAATCTCGAAACCCCATTCCTCCTCTTATTTTTGGAAGCGACAAGGACTTCCAATCTATCCAGTGCATGGAATTTCGGTCAATCGAGCTACTCCACCAGAACTTTGCCATCGGTGAGGAGATGTTCTTATACACTTTTTTCGTGAGCTTGAAGCAACCCATAGTGTATGTCGGGACTGCCTGAGCCTTTGACTTGATTAATATCTCCCTCGCCGCGCAAGACACCAAATGTTCTGTACCACCATTCAGTTGTGACCTCACTCTCTCACCAATGAAGTCAAAGGTACCAGATGTAATTCGTCCAACTGCAGTGGGAAGACCCAGATATCTTTCATTGAATGCCTCAACCCCAATGCCTGTGGCACCTTTCAACATAACTCTAACCGGATGTGGTGTGTTTGGACTGAAAAAATAGAGCTCTTGTCTCTGTTCATGCATTGGCCCGAACAATCGCCATATATCCTCAAGATGTTATTCAACCTCATCGCACTCTCCAGTTTTGCTTGCATAAAGATAAGGCTGTCGTCCGCAAACAGTAGATGATTAATCCACGGTGACTGGGTGCATACTCGGATTCCTTTGTCCGCATGGACTCCACCAAAGTTGTTCAACAGAGTTGTGAAGCCCTCCGCGCATAGAAGAAAAAGATACGGTGAACGGGATCTCCTTGCCTGAAACCTCTAGATGGGGTAAAAAAAGGCAGTAACTCACCATTCACACGTACTGCAAACCGAACCGATGAAACACATTTCATAATCAGTCGGATAAATATTGAGCTGAATCCCAATTTAGTCATGATGGCTTCGAGATAGTGCCATTCAACACGGTCATATGCTTTCATCATGTCTAATTTGACTACACAAACCCAATTCTTTCCCTTCTTCCTCTTCTTCATTGCGTGAACACTTTCGTGTGCAATAAGAACATTATCCGTGATGAGGCGCCCAGGCAAAAACGCACTTTGCTCCTCACCTATTATCTCATGGAGAAAATCCCTCATCCTGTTGACAATGCATTTGGAAGCGATTTTGTACAGAACCGGACAAAGGGAGATCAGTCTATACTGATTTATCCTCTGCGGGTGGCGTACCTTAGGGATTAATGTGATTGTCGTATTGTTCATGCCTGCAGGTAGCTCACCCCCGTTCAGGAAATCCAACACCACCGGGACTATATCATCTTTCAATAATGACCGGTGTCTCTGAAAAAATCCCGCGGTAAAATGATCCACACCCGGCGCCTTGGAAGGAGCCATCTGAAACAAAGCAGTTCGTACCTCCTTCTCCGTGAACGGCATATCAAGATGTTCGTTCATTGGAGCGGTCACTCGAGTTGGAACCAAATTCATCAGTTCGTCAAGCGGTTTAAACCCTTGGGATGTGTACAGAGTTTGAAAGAACTGTTGTACTTCAATATGATCATCCTCCCGTGTTTGACAAACTGACCCATTTGCACGCTCAAGCCTTTCAATCTTATTTATTCTCCTTCGTTGTGCTGCTTGTGCATGAAAAAAATTTGTATTTCGATCGCCCTCACGCAGGTACAGCACTCTAGACCGTTGCCGCATCCATATTTCCTCCTGATGAATTGCTTCTCTAAGCTTTTTGACTGTAGCCTTTTATTCATCAGTGGGACCTCTCCCAGCCGCTCGGCTCCTCAGACGGTTCAACTTCTCCCGGAGCTTCCTGACTGTAGCCGTCAAACTGCCAAACTCCCGTGCGCCCCATGCAGATAATGAGCTCTGCATGTCATTGAGCACACCAAGTACTCCTGCCAGCCCTTGCTGACCCGCCCCTTTTGCCAATTAGTCATGACAATACTATCATAATCTGCATGTGTCTGCCACACATCCTCGTAGCGAAATTGTTTCGCTCCTTGTCTTCCCCCCGTGACAACATGTTCCCGCAGCTGTACCAGCACAAAGCAGTGGTCAGACTCCGTAGTACTAATGTGTCGAACTCTGGTATGGCCAAAACGGTTGATGAGCTCCGGATTGCCAAATGCTCTATCCAATCGAGCTTTAACATTGTCATCACCTGCTTGGCCATTATCCCATGTATACTCCATTCCAGTCCACCCTAGGTCCTGGAACAAGCACTCATCAATTATGTCTCGGAACGCCCTCATCTGCCACTCCGGACGGGCAGCTCGTGAAAAGTGCTCCGATGCAAATAAGGTTTCATTAAAGTCACCAATACATAACCATGCTGGGTGCTGGATGGAGAATAAGGTTCGAAGAAATCTCCAGCTATGGTGTCTATCTGATGCTCGTGGGGCTCCATAGAATCCCGCGAGTCTCCATTTTTCAGAGATGTGATCACTTTTCTGCACCATTACATCTATATGGCCAGAACTATAGTTTTGAAGTTCAACCTGCACTTCGGCTGACCAAAACAAACCAATACCTCCACTTAGACCATCACTGTCTACTGCGAAACAGCCTACAAAACCAAGTTGATTCTTTAGGTTTTCCACTCTTTTCGCTGCAATCTTTGTCTCCATTACAAATAGAAGACAGGGCCCTTCTTGCTTCACTACACTGCGAAGCTCATGAACTGTCGTTGGGTTCCCAAGCCCACGGCAGTTCCAGCTAAGGCAATTCATGGCGACTGGCAGGGCCGCACCGTAGCCTCTGTCGATGTCCCGGAGTTAACCGGAGTAGGTTTCTTTTTCTTTGGCGACCTCTCGCCATCCTCACCTTTCTCAGAGGAATCGGTCGGGTCCTCATCAGTCCCCTGTTTGCCTCCCGCTTGGTTGTGTGGCTCGTTCATCAGCAAGGGCATAACCCTCCTATACTCCTTTTTGTTCCTCGGCGGCCCCCCTTTTCTTTTGTTTTGGTTCATATTCTTTGCTGGGGAAGTAACCTCAGTTCCTTTCTCAACTGCAGTACCTGAACCCTTTGTACCAGCTGTATCTCTCTGGTTGCTAGATTGCTCTTTTGGCACGTACTCACTAGCATCAGGTGTTTTGCGATCATCTGATGCCCGCAGCCCTTTCCCAAAGGGAAGATCCCCATTAGCATCCCTCGTTCCAGGGGTCGGACAGTGCAAATCAGAGTGGCCCAAGCGTCCACATGAAAAGCAGAAGTGTGGAACATTTTCATAGAGAATATCATAAAGATCCGTACTCTTCCTCCGCGCCGACTCAATCAGAATCCACCGCCTCAGAGGTTTTTCCACATCAACTGAAACTCTGGCTCTCAGATAGCCATTAGCATGATCAAACTGCACACGAGTTGCCTCCTTGTCAATCTGCTTTGCAATGGCACCACACCATTTGTCATTACGCAGGTTGAAAGGAAGATTTACTACCCTCGCCCACATATGGATCTTGTCAAAACTCAGTTCAGATGGGCGCATGCATTCATCAAACTCCGCCAAGACGACAGCATTCTTACTAACATGCCACGGCGCCCCTTCCTAGACGCGATCCCTATCTCTTTGGCTAGCAAATTCAGCCACGAAAATATTATCTCCAACCGATCTAAAGACCAAACCTTTAGGGTTTCCCCAAGCTGGATGGAGAGCGCTGATAATTGTTTGGATGTGAAGAACCCTCCTATGTAGCACTTTTCCAGCCAACATCCACCTCTCTTGAATCCCTTCATCTCTATCATCCAGAACAGGCGGCGTAGCCTCCTCCTCGGTGATGTCCAATTTGCCTAGGGCCTCCGCTAACCTCGCCCTTGCCGCACGGGGAGACAAGGGCTCCTTCCCGCTGCTATGGCCCGATGATGTTGCCATCCTCCAGCCACAGGTCCTGTGCGCCGTGTCGGAGATCAGCACGCGCCGCCAAGATCCACCCGCAAACCCTAATCGCCTCTAGAGGGCGCTCCGGGTATTACGGGGGAAAAACTCTCACTAGGGATGCTTTGTGATCTATGAAACCGTTAGAGAAGTAAAAATTACTTGCGAGGTCATATTGCTGCCACTCAAAAATAGACTACATGGAGTATAAAATACTAGTGTTGCAAGTGCGTTGCTACTAAATATTACTAATACGTGGAGATCAAGGGCCACTGCCTGCCATTTCTTCATCACATCAAGACAAAGACAAAAAAAGAGGAGAGATCATGTGGAAAGTTATTGCTGATGGTTCAACAAAGGAATAAGTCCAATCAATCCAAGGCACGGTGGTCGTGGATGGCAAGGAAAGATAGTGGGATCAAGACGAAAAGGAAGTGGGTTCGCTCGCGTAACCACGATCCGGAAATAGGGCTGGCCACGACGATGGACTCCATCGTCCGCGTCCACATCCTCACCGCAAGATGCCCCCCTCTGGCTCCGCTTCGGAAAGCCGGCCCTGCTCCATGCCGGCCGCTCTGCTTCTCCACATTATGCCATCTCTGTCGCGCTGCACCTCGCGTGAGTAGTCGCCTGACCCGCCGTCGTTGCCGCCTTCGCCGGCCCTACCTTTGTGGTCCTCTGCCCACGCCTCGTTGGAGTCGCCGAGCCGCTGCTCCTTCCGCTGTGTGTTGAGTCGACACCGCCGGTGAGATCAACGGCCGCGCCCACATCCGCCTCTGTCGTGACAGCACTGCTCAAGCCGCCCGTTTTTGACCCGCCAAGCCTCGGTTATTGCCTCCGCCACTGACTTCGAGCGCCATGTCCTCGCTTCGTTTGGGCTTGAGCCATCGTCTCCAATGTGGTCGCCTTGTCGCGTCCTCTGCTCCTCTACTAGGACCTCGACTGCCTCTGAGCGAGCGCTGCGGTGTCCTTACCTCTGTGCGAGCTGCTGCGCTGGGGCGCTGCTACCGCAAGTCGGCCCTGCCTCGTCGACCCCCGCATGCGCCGCCGGCGAGTCACCTTGAGTCGCCACTACGGCCAGGGACCCGCTTCAAGTCGCCACTGCTCACCTTGGGCAGGCATCATTTCTGCGTTTTTCTTGGCCGACCTCCGCTGTCTTTTCTTGCGCCGCAACTCCCGGCATGCCTGCCATGCCGCGAGCCGTCATCACCATCGTCTCCTTTGCAGCACAGCATGCAGCCGACACTGGAACTAATGGTTCAAAACCACAGCCTCGATGGTACTTCAATCAAGACGTTCTGTGAATGTGCAAGTTCACCCCATGTGAAACAAGAAAAAGACAAAAGGAGGAAAGGACGGGCAGGGTGTTGTTATTACTTTGCCACTTAAAACAATGAGGAGATAAAATCTACCCAGTCACGTCAAAGATGCCAGGCAATTTAACCTAGCACTTGGTTGTTGGATGTTGTCCATAATTCCAACTGTGGATTTATCTGCATGCTGAAACTTGGTCTGCTCCATCTCTGTCTGTCTGACAAAAAATATTTTTATTAAACATATTGTTTTCATTAAAGAACAATTACTTTGGTCTATATATTTTTATGTGCAGCAAAGGTGGTGCCATATTGTGCCTATGAAGTGTACGTCAGCACCATCACGCACTGGCATCTGCGCCCGCTTACTGATGGAACAGGTGTGCGCAAGTCGCCGTCCGTGCAGCTTAATCTACGTCAACCCGCCGGAGCCGCGTTGAGCCGCCCTTGCCGTTTTGAACCGTCGGGGTTATATTAAGTCGCCGGTTTGCCTGAGCTGCCGGAATTATATTAAGTTGCCGGTCTGCCTGAGCCGCCGGAATTATATTAAGTCGCCGGTCTGCCTGAGCCACCGGAACTATATTGAGTCGCTGGTCTGCCTGAGCCACCTCTGTCGCGATAAACGGATCATCCGTCGTCCAAACAAATCAGGTGATATCCATCCAAGTTTGATTTATTAGCACATGTTGTTTTTATCAAAGAACAAGTTTATCTTGCCTTGGTCTGCAATATTGTTATGCAGGGCAATTATTTATGATAAAAAGTGATATTATACCGTGGAGATGGAGGTACGACAACATCTTTTGGCACAGGTGGTCGTCGTTACTCGACGAACTCCCGCACCGGTTTACAACGCCGTGGCCGTCTCTCGTGACCGCACCGGCTTACAACGCCGTGGCCATCTCTCGCAACCGCACCGGCTTACAACGTCGTGGCCGTCTCTCGCGGCCGCACCGGTTTACAACGCAGCGGTCGACTCTCCCGTCCACACCAGTTTAAAACGCCGTCATCAACTCTGCGGTGATAATTGCTGACCTGACGCATTAGGTGAAATCCATCCAGCATATTTTTTATATATATATTGCTTTCTATAAAAGAGAAATTACTCCGGTTTGCAAGTTGTCCCATGCAGGATTCAAACCGGTCTATATCACGGTTAATTATGAAGAATCTCAAGCCAACTCCTCAAGTCGCCTTAAGACTCGGGGGCTACAATGACATGACTCGGGAACTCCGGGTCATTGAAGGGAATGATAACCCGGTTCTGGAGGACACCGCCTTATTGATGAAAATTTAAAGGCCATCAGAAAATTGTCGGTTCAACATCTGGTTCAAGAGACACCTCTCTCCCGCAAAGTTTTGAAGCACTCAAATCCGGTTCAAACATCCGGCTCAAGGTAAATTTGTCTCTTACAAAGCTTTTAAGCTCTCAAATCCGGTCCAAAGTTCCGGTTCAAAAAGAATTAATCTCTCGCAAGTTCGAGTTCTCAGAAAGATTAAAGGGTGTTAAAAAGGGATTGCTGCTATGATGCACGATTCAAACATGGGTATCCCGCTTTACGGCTTATCTTATTATGGTCACTTGGGGGCTTCCTGCTCATCGAGTATAACTGTCAATACCCTCTTGATCGGCGCAATGCCAAAACTTATATGGTCACTTGGGGGCTTCCTATTCAAACATAGGTCGTATTCAAACCAAAGAGAACAAAGCTTTCGTAACCCTTTTGATCGGCGCAAAGCCAAACTCACTAGGGGGCTTCTTGATCGTATCTGAATCATAGCTTAACCCCTTTTGGGTCCGACTTGGATCGTATTCGAATCAGGGTCGTTAAAAACCTCTCAAGGTCATTTGGGGCTTCCTGTTCAAACATAGGTCGTATTTGAAGCAAAGAGAACATAGCTGTCGGTACCCTCTTGATCGGCGCAACGCCAAAGCCACTGGGGGCTACATAATCGTATTCGAATCCTAGCTTAACCCCTTTGGAACGGTTTACTGATCGTATTCGAATCAGAAACCTTGATTTTTATTTGGTTTAAGTTTTTTGCAAACAATCTTTTAGGTTTTTGATATTTTTTGATCATATCTGAAGCATATAAGCGTGGTTTCGTTTAAACCCGGCTTGGCTTTAAACGATAAGTCGTCAGCATGTGACAATCATCATATATTTGGAAGTATTGGCTTCTAAGGATTGGGTTATCACCCTTACTGCACAGGTCATGTAAACCGGCAGAACAAATTAAATATCACAATGGTTATATATGGGATATTATGATCCGCCCTATGGTAAACCGCCAGGGGATCTTGTGATTTACTTATGTGCAGGATAAGACTACATTTGAGTAGTTACCCACCCTGGTTTTTGACGTTAAGTCGCCAGGGCATATGTTGTTTAAACTCTGTGCAGGATTTACAGAGCTATGATTTACATAAAGGAAGGATTAAGTTCCAGCCCATCATCAAAGATTGAAATTGGTGTCTCAAAAGGGTTATCAATTCTTGATTTTCTCAAAGGCTATAAGCCGCCGGGTTATAAAAATTCCGGATTACAATGGAGGCATATTAAATCGCCATCGGCCAAGAGCCGTCGGGTATTTAAACTCCGGATCTAGCTCAGTTGGTAAAGCACAAAGCTCTTAACCTTGTGGACGTGGGTTCAAGCCCCATGGTGGAGATTACATCATATGATGTTATTATCAATGAATCATATAAAAAGTCCCAACTCAGTAATATCTTACTGAGCCGACCCTTGGGGGCTACACGTTGCTGCTCAAGTTTACATGATCATATTTACAATATTGCATAATGTCTCGGCCCTTGGGGGCTACATTGGTTATAGTTTTTTATGAATATAAGGCAATTACAAGTCCCAGGTTGCTGCAAGCATGACAACCCGGCACTTGGGGGCTACATATATGGAGTATTCAGTCTTTACTAGTGACTAAGATGAACAACATGGATTTCTTCAAAATGGCAGTATTTATATTGAAGCAAGTCTTAAGTCATCACTTTGTTTCCGCTCAAGACTTGGGGGCTACAGGTAATATGGATATAAGGGAGAAAAAATCTTCAACTTCTCAGTTTTGAGTAAATCAGATTGACCCGCCGTCACCAATAACTATGACCCAGGGTCGGCAACAATTATGACCCGGTGCTTTCAATATTTACAAACCGGATATTTTGGCAATGAAAAACTGGCAGGTTCTACAAGCCGGTTGAAAGTCAGATGAGTTTTTTCAAGACCAATATTTTTTAAACCGACGCTTTGGAAGCCGATTCAAGTGGATTATTTATTACAATATTTCCCTATAAGATACCAATGTCCGCAAATTGGCTCTGAAGCTGGCCTATTGACCCGGATTTCTCAAAAGAAGTATCTGGATTTTTGCATTGGCAAGGTTTGGACATATCTGTTAAAAGAGATTTACTATAAGATGTTTGAGTATGCATCCAAGAGGAAAAGACAAGGACTTAAAGATGGTCAGGTGCCGGTTCAGGAAAATATTTAACCCAGAGCACAACCTATCAAGTTTGTTCTTGTGTTTATTTTACAGGATCAGTTTAACATTGATAAATCCAAATTAAACTAGGGGCTAATGTCGGGGATATACCCCGCGGTATGACCTGGCCGGGCTTGGCGACTCACCAGAGACCCAACGGGAGCTTGGCGACTCACCAGAGACCTGGCTAGAGCTTGTCGACTCACCAGAGACCTGGCTGGAGCTTGGCGACTCACTGGCGATCCGCCCGGACATGGCGGTTTATATGTAACCCGCCGGGACATTGTGACTCACTGGAGACCCAGCGGGCGGATCAGACGGACGACAAGGCCCAGCGGGCCGGCTTATAGTTTGGTGGGCCGGCTTAAGAGGAAAGGGATGACGAATATTTCCTTTACGAGGAAGCAAGACCCCGACTTGTATTCAACTTGTGAGAAAGGATAGACTAGTCCTAGTCCTACTAGGACTCCACATGTAACCCGCCCCTTCAACATATATAAGGAGGGGTAGGGCTCCCCAAAGAGGGACAGAAAATAATCTCTAGGGCTAGACACAAAGAGTCGGCTTATCGGTGACTCCCTCATGATCATAATGAGACCTAGCCACAAACAGCATGTAGGGTTATTACCGGATGATGTTTCCCGGGGCCTGAAGCTGTCTAAATCTTCGTCTTGCATGTTGCGTCTCTCGATTCCGCTCAAACCCTCTCAAGCTACCACATAGATGTGTTGGCCTCGCGACTAAGTCCTCACACTAAGGACATCTGCCGTGACAATTCCATGACAAGTTCATCCAAGGATTGATGGAGTTGCTGAAGGAGAGCCTCGACGACATTCCCGCTGAGCTCAATCAGCAGGGAGAGTTGACCGCCGGCTTGGTGATGCTGCTGAAGAAGAGCATTGCCTCGGAGAAGAAGGCGACCGGCGAAATCCTGCGACTTCAGGAGGACAAGGCGAAGCTCTGCCACGAGATCGACCTGTTGAAGGAGAAGAACGCCGGCTGGAAGAAGATGCATGAGAATAGTAGTTCCTCGATGAAGATGCTGCAGGCCCTCGTCATGGAACAGAAGGAGGAGTTGGCGAAGCTCCACATCGAGCACCCGGCTGCTGTCAAGGTACGTAATGCGGCCGTGGAACAGATGATGAAGGCTCGCGTCAAGAAATCCCGCGTCATGGATAGAATGAAGAAGATGGCGGAGGAGACGCACAAGGAGATGGAGGTCGTGGAGGCGATTAAGAAGCAGTTATGACTCCGCGGCGAATTAGATCATTTGGGGTGATAATCTTCCTTCTTCTTTTGCTCCAGTGTTTCATCTTTTGCTTCGGGTGTTTCGCCGCACGTGTCACGTTCTCTGTGAGGCATGAATAGAACAATGTTTTTTAGGGAACGAATAGAACAATGCTAACAATGAGATGACTAGCAAATTAGATCATTTTTTGTTGCCATATGGCATTGGGCTGCCGTGTTTCGTGCTCCTCCGTCGCAGTACTACTCCAGTGGAAAACTTGAGTATACCGCACGGTTCTTTGCTCCTCCTCGATCAGGTCGTCGGCGCATTTATACGAGCAGTTAAATCACAAGGCCCCGCCTTCCAGTAGTAATGAGCCGTCAAATCACAAATTCCCTCGCCTCTCGTGAAACCGACCAAGCTAGACTGCCCCGCCCTCTAGCCTTTTAAAAAATGTATACTTTTGTACAGCAGTAGTATCGATGGATTGCGCCATGGAGCAAAACTTGAAATTAAAAAAAAGGTGGTACGTATAGAGAGCGCTCGTCGCCAAACTATGCATATAGTACTATTAAAAAGGCTAGTCATAATAATGGTGTCCAGCACAACCCACCCCTCAAATAAAACTAAGAGGGTGCTCGGATACGTTTTAGTCCCATGACTAAAAGTAGTGGGACTAAAACATGCTAGCCTCACCCATGCTTGGATCCAAGTACTAAAAAGGCTAAAATCAAGTTAATGAGCATTTATTATCCTCCAAACCCTTCAATCCAGAACTCGCATGTGTTAAAGGAGAGGAGTTAAATGAGTAGAGAGATGACTAATCCACATTTTAGTAGGGGTACCCCTGACTAAAAATTTTTAGTCTCAAGACTAGTTTTAGCCATTCTTTAGTTAGGGATGCTTGGAACTTTAGCCTCTTAAAGAGACTATTTTTAGTCAGACTAAAATAAGCCCCTTGGATCCAAGCACCCTCTAAGCATCCTGGAATTCTTTGACAAAACTAAGCACCCTGAATTTTTTTGACAACTAAACTGCTGGCTATATGATGTTGGCCATATATATTGTACGTATATAATGTGAAGAAACGAGTGGTAGTACTATACCAACTAAAAGATGAAATGTAAGAAATACTAGTATGTACGTACTGAAGAGTTAAAGTAACGAGAAGAAACATGACATAGTTCTGCTGGGGGCTCAGCACAACACACCCCCTGAAATTAAACTTTGTAACTATTCCGGTAGACACTGCATTAGAACCACCATGAGCAACGACACTGCCACCTTACTCGGAGTCCTCGCCCACGTCCTCGACTTCGTCCTTGTCCCTCTTCCTCTTGGCCGATACTTCTTTGCTTGAACCGCACACTTGGCTGTTGCTCTTCATCCAACCCTTGTAGATATTGAAGCAAAGGTAGCCATCCATTGCAGCATAGTGGATGTGGTCTATATCTAGTACATTCCGCTGCCATGCATAACGATGAAACGTGTATGAAGGTTTCTCCAGTTTACCGTACGAAGGATGAACCATGGCTCCTGGCAGGGTCAGCATTGAAGGCTGACGATAGGACACCAGCCGATTCTTCTGGAGGTTGAAGGTGTTGCCTATAACGAGGCCTATCCAACGCAGGACTTCTTTGTCGTTACCAAAGTCTACAGTAATGAATTTGACTAGGTTGCTCTCGAGGAAGTTCTTAAAATCCTGGCACTCAACGTCGGCATGGCATATGTGGTAGACTAAGCACAAGTCATGCACGCAAACCTGGATCACGGCGGGCTTCTTCCTCTCTTCATTCTTTAGATCCTTCTCTCGTCCCAGGACTGTGGTGTACTCAACATCTAGCCCAGCGACCCACTCATCATCTGAGTCTTCGAACATGCGTCTGAAGCGAGAAATGCATCCTTCCACCGTCGCGGAAGAACGGGTGTAGATGACGTCGAACTCATCGTCGATGATGATTCTAACCTTGTACTCACCGCCGATCGTGGAGATTTGGGACGCCATGGATTTGGGAGGAGGGTTAGGATTAGTGGAACTGCCGTAATGTGAATGGACGGAACGACTAGGAGCGAACCGCCGTATTATTGAAGGACGTGCGGGGACGAGTAGGAGCGGCATTAATTAATTGAATCGTCTCGCCTCCCTCCGCATGCAGCCGCATGCAAGCCTCACGTGCACATCCCTAGTGCATGCTACGACTGGGTATTTATTTCTCCCAATCAGCGTACGCAACAAGCAGCGGAATCAGTGTAATATGTGGTGATTTAATTACAGCGGGACTAATAAAAATGGGACGTGGCTTGCTGGCTAATAAGACCAATAAACCCGGACGGAGGGAGTACTACGTTGGTGCCTGGACGATCCCTGCAAGACACGGAAGATCAGTTCGTCCATGCATGTGACCAGACTCCAGCAGACACGGAAGATCAGTTCGTTCATGCATGCTTGTCAAATACAATACGTGGTCAAACTTTGACCCAAAATACGCAAAACAACAAAAAATACTTCCAAGACCAGTGTCGCTCTTCTGCTCTTCTCCTCTTAAACCACCACCGCTCCTCTTCTGTTCCAATCTAAATGCAGCGCCGCTCCTCTCCTCTTTCATTTCAAAACCACCGCCCCTCCTCTCCTGTTCCAGTCCAAAACCAGCGTCGCTTCTCTCCCGTTCTAATCCAAAACCAGCGCTGCTCCTCTCCTCTTCCATTCAAAAACCACCGTCGGCGAGTGAAGGTGCTGTGGAGAAGTAGATCGATGGAGGAGTACAACCGATACGTGAGGATCGCAGACGGCGACCCTGTGAAGCTAGCTAGGATGTTGGAGATACAGTCTTGGTTTGACAACAAGGACCAACTAGCGGCGACAGCGACATCCATGGCCAAATATCTGCAACAGAGCGAAAAGGCGGCGATACTCCCGGAGGGAGTCGCACCGGAGTACATAGAGCTGCTCCTCTGGGCCATGGAGCAAACGGATTCACCGAATCCGATCGTGAGGGAGCGGTGGTGGGAGTATCAATCCTAGATGGAGCATCCACCAGAGATTGAAGGATCGAGCATCTACGGGTGCCGTTTGTGAGGGTGTCCTGCCAGAGCGAGCCGGTGGAGTCTTCGTCGACCGAACCCAACTGCAAGAGGAGAAAAGCAGTTGGCCCGACGACGCTTCCCCGCCATCGTCTCCCTCGCCGTTCACATCGTCTCACGGGGCGGCTGTCTGCCGCCGAGGAATTGGAGGGGGCTGTCCCCCCCAGCCCAATAGTCGGGCAGGTTGTGAATTGTCAGGAGGAGCTTAGGGTTGTCAGTATTTACAGGTTGTGAATTGTGTTCTGTGTTGTGTATTTTGATAGTACTTTCAGATATGAATGTCTTTTGAGTTTTATATTTGCAGTATTGAGCATATGAAGTATTTTATGAATTCTAGAGATCTATTTTTAGCACTTAAAAAATGTAGTTTAATAAGAGTATAAAAGTGCAGACAATGTGATTCGGAGGCAGAGCATTTATATTAATACGGCCTTTTCAAACAGGGTTAACATCATGTTCGAAGTTTTATTCATGGTCAAAAATGGAACTACCAGCCAGTTAACATCATGCTGATCAACATTCATGCATAGCACATCTTCATATGATGCACAGTCAAAATGCCCACACAATGTCGAGTATGCGAAACACAGAGAAAACGAGGGACGAAGTTTTGGTAAGTGTTGGACGTGGTTTTGGGCTGCCCCGTCTAGGCTTTCATTTTTAACATGCGCATCCCATGACCTCGGATGGGAGGTTCATAGGCTTGTTTGTATTTTCTTAAGGCCGTCATGTATAAGAATAGGAACGACAGGTCCAACTTATGTTCCCCTTCTAACTATATTATATATATTTAAATTATTTTATATATTATTATTATTGTCATCATATATTTACAGATACTTACATATGTAAGAAAACAATATATCACATCTTATTAACTTATAAAAATAATTTCTTAACAAATAAAATCCTGGATTGTTTTGGCACGAAAATCCTAATGATTGTGTACAAAAGCTTGGTAAGATTTTAGGACGAATGTAATAATATCACTTATTATTTAAATATATTTATAACAAAATGTTCAGCCCCTTTTTATTTTTTTAATAACATTGCTGGCCCAACCCAACATTATAATTAGAATCAGTCCAGCAAAATCGTGTATTTTGAGAAAGTGCAAATGGCCTGTAATTTTTTAGGAAATAAAATAAATGGGCCGCATGGACGCTACATTATTTGTTTACCCAGCCCAGCTAACGGTTGTAATTAAAAAAGATCAAATTAACTGTAAATTCTACCGCGTAAAAAAAGACTGTAAATTCTGAAAAAATGGGTTGAATACGTGCCACATTTTTGGAGGTTGAAATGTGGGCCAATAGGTCGAAGCCAACGCAAGTCGTTGTCAATTTAGTCAACAAATGATTCTGACATATTAGCCGTTGGATTTACATCCAACGACCGGCATCCATCTTCAATCTCTCGTCTTCTTCCTCCAGTGCCGCCGGGACCACCTCCTGCCTCCTGCTGCTAGCAGCTCTGCTTAGCACGCTTCGCTATGAAGCGCTACTCCACCGTTGACCAGACCATCCCTCCACCCCTCCACACCTCCTGTTCTTCTCCACCGACTGCCGAACCACACCGCACTAGAAACAGTTAACCCTCGTACACCTCTCCGTCTGTGACTCTAGTCCCGCGTCTTCCCATCTCCGGCTCGTTGCTGTCCGGGGCCTCGCCGTCGTCCACCACCTTGGATGCGCTCGGCGCGGCATGGTCAACGTGGTCAACGAATGACACCATCGGAAGTAGACTGTGTGTGGAGAGGTTGACAGCTGGGTCCACAGCCGCACACAAGGAAATGCCTCCTTATTTACGCGCAAAATAATGATTCCTGCACCTGATATCTGGGACCCATCGGAAGGGCCTTTGTATTTCATGAAAATAACGTGCCCCCCGCTGACATGTCGGACCCACCAGCTATCTTCGCACGCAAGGAAGTGCCTCCTTATTACGCACAAAAAAAATGAATATTCCCCCTGCCAGCTGGAACCCAGCATGGTAGGAGGCTGACTTGTGGGCCTACCAAGTTGACAGGGACGGAGGGCTTTATCAACTTAGTCAATATGAACGATTCTAGCTCCTGTTACCGTACGATGTTCATCCAACGGCCGTAGTGCTTCTTCAACCTCTGGTCTTCTTGCTCCAGCCGCCCAAACCAGCGCCGGTCGTGCCGCGTGCTCCTGGCTCCCGTGGCCGGCTGTGATGCCGCGGAGGCCTCGCCGCCCCCTACTACTCCCACCACTGGCCAGGCCATCCCTCTACTCACCCACACCCCCTGTTATTCTGCGGCGACAGCAGCCTCACACCGCAGCCGAACCAGTGAACCCTCGTACTCCTCTTCGCATGGGCATCCACTACTGCGTCTTCCCCGGCTCCGAGTCGTCCCCTTCCTAGTCCTCGTCGTCATCCACCGCCGTGGTGCTCTCGGCGCGCGTGGTCAACGTGGTCAAGGAACGACTTCCATCGGACGTGGACTGTACGTGGAGAGGCTGACAGCTGGGTCCACTGCCGCAGCAAGGAAGTGCCTCCTTATTACGCGCAAAATAATGATTCCTCCACCTGACAGCGGGGAGACCCACCGGACGGGCCACCGTATTTCGCGAAAAAAACGTTTCCCCCTGACTGCCGGGACCCACCAGCTACATCTTCGCACGCAAGGAAGTGCGTCTGGGCAAAAAAATGATCCGCCCCTCTGACTGCCGGGACCCACCAGCTACATCTTTGCACGCAAGGAAGTGCGTCCGGGCAAAAAAATGATTCGCCCCCTGACTGCTGGGACCCACCAGCTACATCTTCGCACGCAAGGAAGTGCCTGACAGTCGGGACTGACCTGGTCGAAGCGTACGTAGCATTGTCATTCTGGTCGCGAACGTGTACATACATATATAGTGGTGGATGTAGAGGCGCGCACGTGTCGTAGTAGAGGCACGTACGTGTCATAGTAGAGGCGCGTACGTGTCGTAGTAGAGGCGCACACGTAGCATGTACACGTACGTACAGTGGCCAGGGTGCAAGAAAGAAAATACGGCCACGTATGTGTACATACGGGCGGGGTCTCGAACGCCTACTCGCGCATACGTACGGCCAGGGCTCGTGTACATGGCTGGGTCGGAACAGAGAAACAGCGTCGTCGTCGTGTTCATGGGGAGGCAACGAAATGCGTCGTGTTCATGGGAGGCAACGGAATGCGTCGTGTTCATCGGGAGGCAACGGAACGCGTGGGAGCCAACCGGCTGGGTTGAAACAGAATGCGTGGTCGTGTTCATCGGGAGGGCTTGGACAGAACATATGATGGAAACGAGGCCTGGCGTACTGCAAAACGAAGGAAACAGACCTCCTATGTTCGGAACGGGGTCCTGTTAATCGGGAGGGGTGCGGCGTACCGCAAAACGGAGGAAACTGACCTCCTACGGTCGAAACGGGGGTCATGTTGATCGGGAGGGGTGTGGCGTACCGCAAAACAGACGAAACAGACCTTCTACGGTTGAAACGGGGGTCCTATTGATCGGGAGGGGTGTGGCGTACCGCAAAACGGACGAAACGGGTCTCCTACGGTCGAAACGGGGGTCCTGTTCATCGGGAGGGGTGTGGCGTACCGCAAAACAGGACTCCACGGGATACTGTTCATCTCCACCGTCGACCTCCTCCAGCCTCCATGGGCTACCGTCGACCTGCTCCAGCCTCCACGGGCTCCTGTTCATCCAACCTCCACCGCGCGCTACTCCACCGGCTACTGTTCAACCACCCCTCCACGGGCACCCCTCCACCGTCTACTGTTTATCCAGCCCTCCACACTACGGGGTCCTGTTCAACCACCCCTCCACGGGCACCCCTACACCGTCTACTGTTCATCCAGCCCTCCACACCACGGGGTCCTGTTCATCCAGAGGCAACGCCACCGCTCACTGTTCATCCAACCCCCCCCCCCCGCAACGCTCACTGTTCATCCAATCGATCGGCTTCAGTTAGCAGCAGTAGCGAAGGAATCGCTCAATCGGGTTCAGTTAACAGTCATCGATCGATCGCTCGGGTTCAGTAACGCATAGCCTGCAGTGCAATCGCTTGGGTTAAGTTAGAGCCCAACGCCTCGCTCGGGTTCAATTAGAGCCAACGCCTCGCACACACGCGCGTACGTGTACGAGAGAAACGCGCATCGCTCGGCCCCCGACCTCCCATCGTAACCGGGAACTCCCCGAAATTTTCCTCCCCCTCGCTTCTACCACAGTTTTTTCCGTCATGGACGGCCCAAAGAATGTCATGCAGCTGCGTCTCCGGCCCGCCCAGGACGAAAAGCCCATTTTCTGTCATGATTTTTTGTCATAGAAGTAGGAGCCCACCACATCTATGATGATACCAGGTTTTATCACAATTATCGTCATAGAAGTGTTATATGTATGACAGATTTTTTTTTCGTTCGGCCCAAAATGTCACGAATGTGTCTTTTTTTTGTAGTGTCTGTCCTTGTCTTTCTTTAGTTGCTCGACCTCCCAATTGGCATCAGAGACAGCGGTCTTCAGTTTGGAGTTCTCTTCTTCTAACTTGCCGACTGAAGCCAGCTTCTTGTCAGCAAGCGTCGTTTTCTCTCGCGCCTCCTTTTGGGCAGCAGCAAGATCCAGATCCTTCTTCTCCAGAGCCTGCTTCATTTTCTCTAAAGAAACAACATTCTTCAAACGAGCTTGAAGTTGACGGTTTTCACTATGCACATCTGGGCGAGTGAAATCACTCGGTTCAAAGTGACTAAAAAACACACGGAAAAGTGCGAGTCGTAAGATGGACAGTTGACGATTGGTTACCTCCCAGGATAGCTGTTTCGTCACGAGCGGTCTGGAGGTTCTTCTTGGCCAGTTCTAGATCAAGATTGAGGTTGATTTGCTTCTTGTTCCGTTCAGAAAGTTGAGCCCCAAGATCACAAGGTTTCTGTAGTCAGCGTATAAGACATGTCAGTTGACAAAAACAAAAGATAATCACAATGAAAGTGGCTCTAAGACTACCGCTGAATCAAACATTCAACGGTAGTCTCAGGGACTACACCCAGTGGGTGCACTTAGCGTGCCCCCACTGGTTTGATTCAACACTCGGCATGGTCTGCCCAGCGCGAGTCATAAAAAAAGGGAAACACTCGACTCAATCCAAGTCGAATCAAGAGGAAGACCTATACAACTTTAAGACAGACAGACACACCCAGTGGGTGATCGGATGAGAAATAAGTTCAGTCGGAAATCAACTAACCTGGATATTGGTTTGCAGAGCAGCGCTAACGTTGTAAGCCACCTGTCTGGCCTCGTGCACCACTTTCATTTGCTCCATCACAAGATTCAGCTAAAGAAGAGCTTCCTTGGCAGCACTCGACGGGTCGTCTGGAGTTTGGTACGCAGTAAAAAGCGACGATGGCAGGGCAGTCGAAGCAGCCACTGGGTCTGATGCGTGGAGTTGTACTGGAGCAGCAGAGGTCTGAGCAGCCGACCCTGATGGGCGATCAGTCGACAGCGGGTTAGCGAAAGTGACGTTGGTCCGAGCCGGGTCTATGGATCGCTCGACCGCCGTCCCAGGCATCAGTGTCGACCGAGGAACCTGAACCTCGGGCGCTTTCCCGTTTGGTCCCTTGTCCCTCCTCCTCCTTTCCCTCAGAGGCACTTCTTCTTCATCATCCGGAAGCACGACAACGTCTCGTAGAGCTACAACAAACAAGAAACATCAGGGATTCAACCGACGAATAATCCAATCGACAGAATAAATTCGAGTCGAGCGGACTTACTAGCTTTAGAGGTAGCCGCGTCACTGGTTTCCTCATTGTATGGGATCTTGTCAATGTCCATATCAGTCGCGGTGGAGACTGGGCTGGAAAAGTTTACAATCCATTCGGTCAGAACAGAAGAATCAGTCGGTGCAAGAAAACACGGAAAGAACATTTACCCAGAAGCAAGAGGAACATCCATCTTAATCTTAAGCAAGGTCTTCCAAGCCTTTGAGGGGTTGATCTTGAGCTGCTTGGCGATTTTCTCCGTCAGCTCCGGAGTTGAAGACCGAGCACGCTTCTACGTTTAAGCGCTCGAGGCCATAGTCTTGCTGCGCCTGTTCGCTGGATCATGGTGCTGCTTGGATCAACGTTCCGTACGAGACGGTGAGTCGACTACCTCCTCGTCGTCTGACTCGTCGCTCTCGTCTTCGTCATCGTCGTCCGGCGACTCCCAATCACCACTCTCCTCCGCGCTGTCCTCACCCTCATGATCCTGCTCCAGAGCTTGTTCACCATTGGGCATCGAGTACATCTTGGTATAAACCTACAAGACAAGAAGTTGAGTGGAAATCAGTCGGATTCAAAAATAGTCAGAAAATGTACCCAAATGCAATCGGTTGTAGAGGCCGAACCTTGTCTGGCTGATTACTGTCGCTGAAGGGATCGACTCTCCTGGCGCCCCTGGGGTTGTCCTTGTTTCCTGTAATACTCCTCAGCCATTGGGCCACTGTTTTGGCCGGCACCTCCTCTGGATGAACCCGAGCGGTGTCGCCGGCTCCAGAATACATCCACATAGAGTGGTCATGAGTCTGGAGCGGTTGGATGCGCCGACTAAGGAATACCTCCAACAAATCCATGCTGGTGACACCTTGGTTGATCAACTGGACCACCCTCTCAACCAGCATGGCTGTCTCCACCTTCTTCGCGGCGGTCACTTTCAGTGAGGAAGGGGTCTGAACACGATCGAAGGAAAAAGGAGGAAGTCCAGTCGGCTGGCCTGGGGTCACGACATCCTGGCAGTAGAACCAGGTCGACTGCCAGCCTCTGACCGACTCATGAAGGGTC
Organism: Triticum urartu; assembly: GCF_003073215.2. Classification (NCBI taxonomy): domain Eukaryota; kingdom Viridiplantae; phylum Streptophyta; class Magnoliopsida; order Poales; family Poaceae; genus Triticum; species Triticum urartu. The sequence goes on along the minus strand of NC_053025.1, from coordinate 533,545,386 downwards.
ATTGAAGGGAAAGAACTCCTCTTCCTCTTCTGGATACCCAGACCCCCACACATCTGGATAACGTGTGTTTTCTCATCACTCGAGTTTGCTTTCTTCACCGACTGGGAGTGGATAGTGAAAATGTTTTTGAAAAGACCCCAGTGCGGTCGACACCCGAAGAAATTCTCGCACATGGACACGAATGCGGCAAGATATGTGATGGTGTTGGGCCCCGAAGAAATTCAAGAAACCCCGGAAAAAGGTTGTGGAGGAAGCGAGAAACCGCGGTCGACATGGGTGGCGAGCAGAACACACTCACCCGGTCGCGGCTGCGGCTCCGTCTCCCCCTCCGGCAACCACGCAGCTCCATGGACGATCAGCCCGGACTCAGCCAGCTCATCCTAATCTTCCTGCCGAAGCGAGGATCGGATCCAATCGCCCTGGATCCAACCCGATGGCAGCCCCGACCGCAACGACGACCCCCAATTCGTCTTCTTGCCTTTCGCCGCCCCGTCGCCTTCTTCACGCATTCCAACGCCGTCGTCTTTTCCTTCCCCATGGTGGCGAAGCGGCGGCGTCGAGAGCGGAGAAGCCAAATGCGGTGGAGAAACAGAGGGGAATGAAGAGGAATGGACGCGCACAGTGCAGGCGCCTCGGCCCCGTCACCTTTAAAGACCCACTTCCGAGTGGCTGACGCGTGGGCCTGGGCGGCCCTGTCAAATCCCGCAACAGTCGCACGCGGGGTACGTGGCGAAAAAGGTGGCGCAGAGATCGAGGTGCCCCTGTCTATCCGTCCTGCTTACCACGACACGCTCCGCCCCGTGCGCTTCCCCGAAATTTCGAATCTTGTGAAATCCGTGATACGTCGTAACCAATCACGCCAAAGATTTCGCGTCAAAAACAACACTCGACGGATGACGTTATAAATCCAATCGTCAACCTCTGAATCGATCAAGGCGACTGAAACGAAGCCGAAGTTCCAACATGGGCCTCCGTTCAAACATGAATAGTTGTGAAACACAAGAGTCGAAGCAAGATCAACTTCAATCTTCTTTTCACTCAGACCTCAATCCATTCGGGGGCTAACGATGATGATATAGACCTGGGGTAGGGTCATAGGCCTGACCTATGCGCCCTATCCAAGGTCACTGTCCTAGAAACAAAGAAGCTCAAGAGACAACAGAGAGGGCCCAACAAAGGTGTCGAGTGCAATCCACCCGACCGATCAGCTACTCGGAGACCCCTCCTTCCTGAAGTCGCTCGACCAATCGACCACTCGACCATACAAGAATTCACTCGACCTATTGAAGACCAGGAGTCATCTGAAACGGCAACGGACGAGAGTTCACTCTGTAATCTTTAAGGCCATTAAGGCATTTAAGGCTGGCGTTACCAGTAACGCCCCATCTTTATGTACATTGAACCCTTGGTAACAGGGGAACGGCTGGGGTCTTGGCGTTCACTATATAAGCCACCCCCTCATCTGGCACAAGGGTTCGCACCCCCTGTAACACACACACACACACACGCATAATCCAGTCGACCGCCTCTGGGCACCGAGACGTAGGGCTATTACTTCCTCCGCGAATGATCTGAACTCGTAAAACTTGTGTGTACAACTTCTTCATAGTTAGGATCTTGCCTCTACATACCCACCTCTCATTCTACTGTCAGTCTTAGATCCACGACAGGCGGATCTATTCTTGGTGGATTTGCTCGGATCTTGTTGTAGTTCGTCTACATTTGTGTGTCTTCGGGTTGAATCCTTTTAATCTACGCTAGTCTTCAATGACGGCGGTTGCTCTTTGGCTCGCTCTAGGTGCTATACGGATCTGGATGTAATTTTTTTATTATTTATAGTGTTTCGTTGTACCGTCACAATTAAAGATGAATAAATCAAAAGTTTTTTGAAAAAAAATATAGAATTTCCTCCTGGACTATTCTATTCTTGAGCTGGCACCCATACATCCCCCCCGAGACCCGGTCGGTCGGTTGGATTCGGTCGGCGCCCGAGCGTGGCTGTCAAGGGAGGAATATTCCACATCATTAAGCATAACCTCAGATTACCGGCCAGTAAACTACTCGCGCCCGGGTCGCCTCAGCCGTCGCGCTGTGTCGCCTCCCGTCCGTCCAGGCGCCAGTGTGCGGCCCAGATCCACCGGCGCACGTCAGTACGTCACATCATCGCCGCGCGGGACTGGATCAGGGGAAACAGTAGCACTCCGGCCTCCGGGGGGATCTAGCCAGCGCCAGCGCGCGCGCACGACCGAGTACACGACACGACAGGTGCTGGTGGGGGTGGCCAGGCCGACTCCCTTTCCCCCTCCGCTCCGCTAGCTCTGCTCTCTGTTGCCGCCGCCAGCCGCCCGCCCGCTCAACCGCCGCTCCCCGCCTCCTCGTCGCCACAGCCGGCCGCTCCCCGCCGGGCCGAGTCCGTCCGGCCGCGAGCTGCCCCGACCCGACCCGGCCCGGCGCCTCTGCCGTGAAGCTCTCCTACACGGCCCTTGGTGGTAAGGTAAGCCGCCCCTGATTCCCCGCCAATCTGCTCGATTCCGTCGTTTGGAATGGTCGTCTATTCGTTTGTTTATTTAATTTATTACCGGTAGTATTCCCACAGCACGCGGGAGCTCGCTTTCATGCGATTTGTGTCGTGTGCTTGCTAGTTGCAACATGCATACCTGCTGTTACAGTTTACTCTGTGTCTCGTGACCATTCATACATGGAGATTGTTCAGTTGTTAGCACCAACGTCTTAAAAACCAATTCACAAATTTATTGCTCATGCATATCCTTATGCCCTTTCCAGTGACGGGAGAAGTTACACGGCAACGTGCTGATCGACCGAAATTTGGGTGGAATTCACAGTGTAGCTGCACGCTGCACGCCATGTCGGCGAGGCGGCATTTCGCTGTGTTCACCACCGCGAGCCTTCCGTGGATGACGGGGACTTCCATCAACCCGTTGTTCCGTGCGGCCTACCTTGCCAAGGATGGGGGTAGAGACGTCACCTTGGTGATCCCCTGGCTTTCTCTAAGGGACCAAGAGTTGGTTTACCCAAACAAGATTGTGTTTGATTCGCCGTTGGAGCAAGAGGGTTATGTTCGTCGCTGGATTGAGGAGAGGGTCGACTTCAGGCCATCGTTCAGCATCAAATTCTACCCTGCTAAGGTACACCAGTTCTTCCAGCCCAATGTGTTCTTAGGATCATCTTATCTTCTTCATGATTTACTTTGCACAGCTGGTTTCCTTCCAAATATATCTGACTGAAATTGATTACAGTTTAAAGAGAACTTTGATCCCTTGCTTGCATGAAGTTAAGCGCAATAGATGATGATTTGTTCTTGCTGGTGGTAGATCCTGTAGTTGTGGTCATCCATCTGGCAATATGTATATTCAGCCTCCAATTTGTAATTTGGTTTTGCTTTGAGGCTATTTGATTGAAAGAGCTCGGCCTTTTCTAATGATGCAGTTTTCTAAAGAAATGAGAAGCATTCTACCTGTTGGGGATATCACAGAATGCATTCCGGATGAAATGGCCGATATTGCTGTTCTAGAGGAGCCTGAGCATCTAAATTGGTACCACCATGGGCGAAGATGGAAAAATAAGTTCAGGCGAGTGATAGGTGTGATTCACACAAATTATCTAGCATATGTGAGAAGAGAAAAGAATGGACAAGTAATTGCCTGTTGCCTCCGATATGCGAACACCTGGGTTACCCGAATTTATTGCCACAAGGTAACATCCTGAATTTGTGCAGTCAAACATTCACCTCTGCTATGTAAATCGTATCTCTGTTCATGATGTCTCATTTATCTCAAGAATCAGGACCAAGCATGATGATTCCTATTCATAATCTCTGTCCATGCATGCCCACATGTATATCCTTCAGATATAAGATCAACAAAGTTCTGATGAGTTAGCCTTTTTTTATCTGCTGACCTCAGTGTAGTGAACGTAGCCATGATGACTCTATAGTAGTACAATGTTGACCTTATCATGTGAGACTGATATGGATAAAAATAGATATTTAATCAGAGACCATGAGAAAATGTGCACAAAAACTGCCTTGGAAATGCGGAAGAGATAAATATCATCTAACAGAGAATTTCTGCACTGCTAGGATGAATCAACAATCTGTAACATAACCTTTCTTATCCTGCAGCCCTGACCCAATAGTTGTTCCTGCTTTAGCCATATCAAAAGATCTTGTATTGTTGTCTAAAATTTTGCAAATATTGTATGCTGGATAATTACCATCTACCGCTTGAACTTTTGATCAACTGCGCCATATGTATTTTTTTAATATAATTTGGACATTGGTTTTAATTGGCAATGACTGTGTAGGAGTATGTGGTGAAATGCATACTTTTATGAGGTATATGGTGAATAAAAAAATAGGCATACTTCCAGGGTGCATTTTGCTTGTTCAAAATTTCTGAATATTTCTGTGACATGTTTGATGTTTTATGACATAACAGTAGTCAATTAAAAATAGAAAATGGAGGTAGCTTGAATTTTCCTGTCTGGATTTTCTTGCTTCCTTTGCCTTCTGCTCCATTACAAATTGTTGAAATTGAGTACCCTGTAATTCCTAGAACCCAGAATCATCCTGCCCTGTTCAGCTGAATCATACAATGCTAACTTTGGCTTGCAGATAATCAGACTATCAGGTGCCACTCAAGATTTACCCAAATCTGTTATATGCAATGTCCATGGTGTGAATCCAAAATTTCTTGAGGTTGGCAGGCTAAAATTGAAGCAGCTGCAGAATGGAGAGGCATCCTTCACAAAAGGGGCATACTACATTGGGAAGATGGTGTGGAGTAAGGGTTATAGGGAGCTTCTTGACCTTCTGTCCAAATATCAGAGCAGGTTAAGTGATCTTGAAGTAGATTTATATGGTAGTGGAGAAGATTCAGATGAAATCCAAGAATCTGCAGAGCGCCTAAGTTTGGCTGTAAACGTTCACCCTGGTCGTGATCATGCAGATCCATTATTCCATGAGTAAGTTCTCGTATTTACCAACTACTCCCTCCATTCACAAATATAAGATGTTTTGGATATTTCAATATGGACTACATACGGACTGAAATGAGTGAAGAAACACACTAAAACGTGTCTATATACACCCGATTCACAAAAAAAGGTTAGAACATCTTATATTTGTGAACCGGAGGGGGGGGGGGGGGGGTATTTCCTTGCATCTTCCTTATTTTCTACATTTTTTTTCTTTTTATTTGAAATATCATTTTGAAATCTATATATAGCTATATGTCACTGAAGACATAAGGGTTGTTTCTGTGTCACCCTTTTTTCAAAAGAAGATAAATACAAGCTTACTAGTTTAATCACAACTTGAGCACAAGGTACTGAATCAGGCTGGGGGGCAAATCTACAATGCTACTCCCTCCGTCCCGTAATATAACATGTTATTACAACCAATACCAATATTTATTGTTTGTAATGACATGTTATATTATGGGATGGAGGGAATAGATCATAGAAATGACATATATTATTTTGTTATTTATTTTTATATTCAGGATACTGCTATGGTTTGTGTTTTAAAACTTAACAGTGAATCACTTCATTTTCCAACAGCTATAAAGTATTCATCAATCCCAGCACAACAGATGTGGTCTGCACGACCTCAGCTGAGGCCCTTGCAATGGGAAAAATTGTTATCTGTGCCAATCACCCTTCAAATGAGTTCTTCAAGCAGTTCCCCAACTGCCGCATCTACAACAACGATGAAGAGTTTGTACAACTCACACTGAATGCTCTAGCAGAGCAGCCTACTCCATTAACCGATATGCAGATGTATGACTTGTCGTGGGAGGCAGCAACCGACAGATTCATGGAGGCTGCTGAGATAAACCTTCCTACAGCAGAGCCAAGAATCCAGCAAGCGTCCAAGACATACTTCCCCACTTTTCTAAGGACTCGTAAACTGAAGCAAAGTTTGGAGGATGCATCAGTATACCTGCACCAAGCACTCTCAGGGCTGGAGGTCACCCGTTGCGCCTTTGGTGCTGTTCCAAAGACACTGCAACCCGATGAGCAGCTGCGCAAAGATCTTGGCTTGGCTTCTCCCCCAAAGAGAAAAAAGCAGAAACAAAAGCTGATGACATGACACTGCAAGTTCGGCCCCGAGCTCCTAGTTGAATTGCATATTTGCCATGCGTGTACATTATTCAAAACTATGGATGAGTTAGTGGTTTTGTTTCAGTAATATTAACTCCGACGGCTGTGTACAAGGTAGGGTACATTGTAATGTAGATTGGGTAGGGGGAGATAGTCTGCTGAGAGTGCTGTAATTCTGGCATCGGTGTGTGCTTTTCTTCGGTTCTGTGTGAGATTTATTTTTGTCATCCCGCGTGTACATTATTCGACGACCTGGAAGAATTGGTGGTGCTTTTTCCAATTTTATTTTTACTCGGATCACTATGTGTCAAGTACAATGGTGGATTATTAGTAGATCGAGTGCTTGTCTTGGAGTGGGAAATATAGTGTGTTGAATATAATTCTGGCATCGGCCTGAGCTTCTTCAGGTCTTTGTGAGGTCTTTTTATACCCAACCTGCCCCGTATGTGTTAGCATGGTGGAATTTCTGCACAAACTGATGGACTAGCACGGAGATGATGAGATTGCCAGCTACTTAGGCAAAGTATAATACAAAAGTTATACTCTGTATTTCATAGAGGTTTACAGTAGTTGTGTGAATGTGTGGTATTATTTGAAAATGTGGAACAATTAGTGTCTTTTTCACATTTGTCCAGTCACATGAAGCATTACAAAATGAGATTGCAAGCTGCTACTTACAGAAAGCATTACAAAATGTTGTCTTCAACAGAAGAGGCTACAAAGACCACCAAAGATCCACACATGAGGCTTGACATAGCAAATTACGTGACTACTACCCATGTCGACGAACTCTCGAACCAAACTGAAGAAGACGATCTGACGTAACCAAACTGAAGAAGACAGTCTGACGATGTATAAACGGCAAAAATCGCGAGACTGTAAATCATCTGCTAAGGACTTTCACTGGTGTGTGGACATCGAAGTCGTTTGAACTGAATCCAGCACCGGGTCTTGCTGAAGAGATGTCTAGCGTATTTGAGCCCATTGAAGAGTTCTCGGCGCTCGAAGAGAAGTCTTGCCGATGCGGCCACCGTCGCCACTGCTGCCGACGACCTTGGCGAACTTGCCGAGATAAACATAACCCTCAACGCAGGGAGCGCCATGGATCGATCGATGGAGGGTGTCGTTGGTTTCGACTTGGAAGTTGGGAGACGTTGGCCTGGGTGAAAATCGAAGAGCTCTAGCCTCGATCTAGCTACCTGCCGCTCCACAATGCACAATGCGTTTGGCGCCTAGCTAGCTTATTTCACCGCAGTCTGGATCGTAAAAACTCTTTAATCTCTTATTACAGTCGAAATCAAAACTGAAAGCCAGCTGTCCAGCATGTATATAGACACTTGTTCGACGCAACATGATCCATGCTCGAGCCCCTTGCCGTGCGTGAGACAGAAAACGGTCGCCTTTTAAGCGGCTAGACAGATGATAGAGATAGATAGAGAGAGATAGAGATAGACAGGTCGACACGCACGGCGAGCTGGCCGCACGCAGTTCGCCGGAGATCGGGCCAAAAAGGCCCTCCCTCTACTCGATGAGGACAAGCGAGGAGTTGAAACTGAAGCTCCGGGGCCGCGCAGGCGCATCCGCAGCCGCTCTTGCCCGTGGCCCCACGTTCGCCCCGCAGGCGCCCGGCTGTACCGCGGGCGTTACCGCTCCGGCCGGGCTCGGCTCCGCCGCGAGCCACGCCACGCGCACCCCCCTGGCACGACAAGTGTCCTACCGGGCGGCGTCCCGTGCCCGCGCTTCCGAAAATACCCTTCGCCCCCACGCCTCGAAAACCGCGAGGGGGGCCTCCGGAGAGGGGCAAACTGTTTCTGTTGCGAGAGCGTGAGCGTCTCCTTCGTCGTCGATCGTGCGAGGCAGCGGCGAGCAGAGCGTGTCCTCGATCCCTCCTCGGCCGCGCACTCCTTGTAAGTCGCGCCCCTCTCCTCGATCCTCCTCCTCCTACGTGATCGTTTCTCTCACCAACACCAATTGACGAACGAGTCCGTGCGCGTGCGGGCGCTTCCTCTCAACTGACCAGTTCCTGGCTTCGGCGCCGGCGATGGACGCCTACTCGAAGGACTCGCTGCGCGGCGTCGGCGGCGGAGACGACGGCGAGAAGAAGGTGAAGCGCTCGGAGTCGGGTACTGAGGAGGTGGACCTTACCCTCGGGCTGTCGCTCGGGGGGTGGTTAGGGGCGAAGAGGAGAAGACTCGAGGGGCATGCCGGGTCCTCATCGGCGGCGCCGGCGCCACCCGCGCCTGTCGGGACAAACTCATCGCAGGGGACTGGTTTCCCTCCGAATGGCGTCGCCGTGGAGCCCTCAGCTTTGCTGCGTGCGACCTTGAACCCTTTCCCTGGGAGCGCCGGCGCCGCTGGGGTCCAGCCGTCGGCGACCCCTTTGATCAGCAGCATCAAGCAGGAGCCCGTGGAAGGTGCGTCTTTCTTCGTGTTTCCATAATGCTATATTTGTCCTTTGCTACACAAATGTGGTAGAGTAGCACGTATTTGTTGCTCCGTTAATGGTATTTTTTGCTCAATTAATCTCGTGGGCTGGTGCATACATCTCACATATTGTGCTAGTTAATTAGGTCAGGGGTAACGGCAGATGAATGCTTTATATTTATCCAGTATAATAGACATGAATTGTTTAATCGTTCTTTTTTAGATAAAATGTTGTAAGGCTGGTTTGAGATCCATGGGAGTGCCTCAACTTGTTTCTCGCAGTCTCACGGTTTCCCCATCCGTATCCGGGCGTATACTTTGTTCGCGTGGCATGTCAGCGTGGCAGTGGCTGGGAGTGTGTGGGGGCGGTCCGCATGGCATGACAGCGCGGCGATGGCCCACATGTCAGTGGTTGTGAGTGAGTGAGGCGCTAGCTGGGAGTGTGTAAGGCGGTCCGCATGGCATGACAGGGCGACAATGGCCCACATATCAGTGTCTGGGAGTGAGTGAGGCGCTAGATGTCCTGTGTGTGATGTTTTTTTTTCTGCACACAACTCCTGAATTTTAATTAAATACCGTCGCCTGGTGGGGCCTACTGCTAGTGAACAGTATAAATAAAATTGGACTAGAATTTTTCTTTAGATAATTCTTTGAATTTTAATTTAAACAGCCACCTTATAGGCCCCACCGATTAGTGAGAAGTACAAATGAAACTGGACTGGAAAAATTGCAGTGGTGGGGTTTTGAACAAACGATCTGCTGGTCTAACGAGCAGCCGTCGCTAACCACACCACGTGACGTGACAGCTTTTGTTTTAAAATGGACTACCAGATTTTATTTTATACGTATATTATAGAAGAACAACACACATTAAAGATGGAAATGGAACAAGATATTAAAGGAACCGGATGTTCAAAGCAGGGACCTCTCGGTGCTACCAATGCGTTTGTGTGCTAACCAACAGGTAAGACGCCACTTAATGCTTAATAATGAGATAATTTACAGTTTAAGATTTAGGGAATATGCTAGTTCATTTGAAACCAAATGTTCAACATGTTTTTGAAAAAAGTTTCACATGTATTATAAAATTTTAAACATTTTGGGAAAGATGTTTGTCATGCATTAATTTTTTTGACAATGTGTATTAAAAAAGTTATTGGGTAAAATTAATCTAAAATTTCTACAAACACCTTTAACATGTCTTAATACATTTATGGAGTTTACTGTTATTACACAATTATTTTTAATACACGGTGAATAGTTTTCAAAAACATAACACTGCCAATTTTTTTGTAATTATGTATTTTGAAAATACAATGAAGATACACAACAATTGCCCGTTCTTGTGGTCCTAAACGAAGACACACGAATTTGCACAATAATTTTTAATACACGTTGAACTGTTTTACATCCACATAAATCTTAGAAGAAAAAAAAATATGTTTACCTCTTCAAAGTACACAAGCAGGGAATATGAGACTAGTTCAGACACTCCCAGTGAACTCACGTGTGAGCATAGGTGCAACACACTTTGGTAAATAGAGTTGGGGCTTGCCATTTGTCAATTGTGTAAATTGTCAAAAACCATCACAATTGTGTCGCTCATTGCGAAAACTCACCATTTTCATTAAAAAAATTGGAAAACACCGATTTTCTGTAATCGTATTGCCAAAAGCACTAACCGGTCGATTAATAGCCATTTCATGCAAAGTATGACAGATGGGGCCCACTTTCAGGAGTGACGTGGCACCAAAAATTAACGCCGTCGGCTGAAACGTTAAGTTAACAAAAGGGCTCACTCGTCGGCACAATTGTTCATTTTATCGAATACGTTGTGTGCAGCGATCGGCCGCTGCTCGCGCCACGCGTACCGCACGGCTCCGCGCCGCCGTCCGTCGATGGACTCCGGCGAGCCGAGCATTGCCAGCCCCGCCTCTAGCGCCGGTCTCCTCCTTCCTTCCCCACCCCTGAGCTCCATCTGCCTCGTGCCCGACGCAGGCCATGGCCTCCGCCACGACCTCCCTGCCAATCGCCGCTGCGGGCCGCAGAAGCCGGCGGAGCTGGTGGTGGTGATATGGATAGGTTGAGCAGGGGCGTAGGGCCAGGAGGCTGCCGCGGCCGTGTTGCCGGAGTCGACGTGTTGCGGCGCGCCATGGACGGCGGGGCGCTAGGGGGAGTGGCGTGAGTGGCCATGGCTAGGATCTTGTCCAGCGTGTGTGTGGCGTCGTGTCGGAGCCAATGAAGGAGTCGAGGAAGTCGATGGTGCAGTGCCGTCGACAAATTTTGGAGACGATGACGTCCGGCCGGAGAGGAGGAAGAAGACCTGCGAGTGGCGACCGGGACGCGTCCGTCAAATTCAAGGTGCAGGAGGACGTAGGGGAGGAGGGCGATGTTCCTGGACATGGGTGCGAGGTCGACAGAGGCCGTTAGTCGCGCGGTCTACGGTGGTTGTGCTCAGGCGGAGCTCTCTTTCTCTCCGGACAGAAAAAAAAGGAAGGGGAAACCGCATGCTCTCCAACTCTGGCGAGACACGACTGTCGCCTTGCTCTGCTCACGGCCTAGCTCGCCGGCCGGCGGCGCTCCGGCGGGTGCGGCTGCCAGTGGTCTCGTGCGTGGTGGCGGATCGAGGCGGTGGCTCGTGGGGAGATAAAGAGAAAGGAAAAACAATCTTTTATGTTTTCTTCCTATGACAAATGGACCCCATATGGCAGCAACGTTGACTGACTCGGTCCAGTCGAACCAGGTCAATGCGAGCCACGTTAACTGCCACGTTGCACTGACTGGTGGGGATGAGACGTCAGGTTCGCTGTCAAAACGCGTTCAATCGATCAGTTAGTGCTTTCGGCAACGTGATTACTGAAAATCGGTATTTTCAGCAAACTTTTATGAAAACGAGGGTTTTTCGCACTGAGCGACGTAATTATGGTGGTTTTTGATAATTTACTCTTGTCATTGAATAAAGTAGTACTTCGTATGGGGTAAGGCGCCCTAGTTCAGGAGTATAGCTAGGCCGCTAGATCTTAGGTGTATTATTATTTTTGAATAATGACACCCAAGAGCATCGACAAGCTATAAGAGCCTAAGGGGGTGTTTGTTTCCAGGGACTTTTTTGTGTAGGGACTAGAAAAAGTCCCTCTTAGAGACTTTTTTTTACCAAACGGGAGGGACTTTTTAGGGAGTAAACTAGGCATTTGGGACTAAATGAAGAAGACTCTCAAGGAGAGTCTTTTTTTGGACTTTTGGGACTTTTCCAACAATGCCCCTCCATGCATTCAATGGCCCGCCACTCCATGATGTTGTTTGATTGTTATTTTTTTATATACTAGGGGCAACATGGTCATTTAATAACCTCTAGGAAGGGACTAGGGACTTTTTAGTCTCTGGAAACAAACATGGAGGGACTTTTTAGGGACTAGAGACTTTTTAGTTGGGACTAGAAAAATTCCTAGGACTTATGAACCAAACAGGGCCTAAGATGATGTATCATCATCGATGTTTCCCACCCGGGAATTGTATTACAGCTCGTTTGGCTTGCTTATTTGATAACTTATACATCATAATGGATTTATCTTGTTTACAATTGTTTGCATGTCAGTGTCTACTAGGACACTGTCATGATTTGTGTATCATTTTAGAAAGATGGAAAATCAAGGTAAAATCAGGGTGTGAGCTAGTTGCTTGGATGGGCAATCGCCATCCTCAGCCTCGCAAGCAATTATTAGCTCGCTACTTTTTTTGGCAAAGAGGCCAAATTCATGTATTGAAGTGAACCAACCCTAGAGGACCATCCCTAAAGAAGCAGCAAATTATGCACATGTCCTTCAGGAAATCGATGCCGTGAGCAAAACTCAATATTCCCTCTATACCTCTGAAACACCACCGGAGTCGTGGAAACATTGTTGATGTAGTGGCCGACAGGTCATTGGCTAGTCCAAAAGGCGTAAGAAGAACAGATCACGACAAAAGAGGGCTGGATGACCATCGTAGATCCCGACGGATGGGTTGGGGGAGACCTCATCTCACTAGCTCATGACGAAGCTGAAGCTAGTCGAAGTTCATTGGTTGAAGAAGGAGCTAGAGGACCAAGACATGAAGCGCTTCGATGATTGGAGAAGGAGCAAGATATGAAGCATGTCGTCTATTCCACTCGACGACACCTTCGAAGACCATCTACAAAACACGAGGAGATAACATATCCACAACACACTGGAAGAGCAATGACCAGAGCCACCATTGATAGTCTCCAACAAGGTGGACCAGAAGTAGGGGAAATATTATGCTTATCACGCATGCCGCCGCCACCACCATCGTCGTCGTCAAGGAACCAAACCCTAAATCCAAGACCCCACGTGGTAGATGGAACGATGGACGGAGGAGCCTCGTCGACACATGTAGTGGGTGAGGCGGGGCGCCTACCCGTCGAGAGGAACAAAGCAGAAACAACTCATTAGCATGTATGTGTGATGTAAGAATGATGCTTAGTCGAATGTGTTATTGGATTTCGATACAAAAATTTGACACGATATATACCACTGTCGGACTACACAAATGAAGTTGAACACCTATCGAGGTCTATGTAATTAATGAACAATTGGGGCAGCTGCCATGATGCTCTACATGTCGGTGTACCCATGCTACACATGTGTGCTTGCTAACCTAGTTTACCATTTGCTCAGACATGGTATCTGATTCCGGTGCCCGATTCAACATATTATTTTTTGACACATAAAAATAACACCCTAGATACTCAAATCTGACATGGATTTGGGTGTCGGCATGACAATCATAGTTGGACATCCATCGAGGAACCAACTAGACCCTGTTGGGCAGACTAGGCCCAATACTTTTCATTTGATCGTGTCTTGTGATACACATGACACTTACATCAACATTTATTCAAAGGCGGTACATGATTCCATTGCCCTATTTGACATGGTGTAATTGGACACCACAAATAGCACCGAACTTCCACAAATTTCGGATGTCATATTCGACAACCAAAATTGGAAACCTGCCAAGGTCTATTGCTAATGAACAAAGTAGAAGTTGGTGGCCATTCTAGTCCTGATGCTCACCATACTAGTATACCTTGCGACCCCAATGTGGTTAGAGTACGTAGCATCAATGGTTGTCATTTCGTTGTATCTCGTGAATCACATGATGCCATGGATGTGGTGCATGATTTCTGAGACTTACTCGACATGATAATGTCAAACACGAGAAATAACGCTCAATACCAAACGAATCCAGGTGGTCATATTCGGAAATAAAAGTTTAAAACCCATCGAGGTCTATCACCAAGGAACAAGTTTGAAAGCCGTCGACCATCCTAGTGTGGATGTTTGTCGTTCCGACAGTTCTGGCATACCGTGAGATGTTGATGTGCTTGATAACTAGTGCAACATTTTACTCATCTGGCAAAGTAGCATGAATGCTTTCCATTTATTTGTATCTTGCAAAGCACAAGATACTTGGTCAAACATCTCTGCGGAGGTGGCACACGGTTCTGGTGCCGTATTTGGTTTTTAGACATGGCAAATAACGCTCAAATCCAATACAAATTCGAGCGCCATATAAGGAATACGGATGTTCAAAACCCATTGAGGTCTATCACCGAGGAAAAGTCAAAAGTCATTGGCCATGCTAGTGCGGATGCTGGCCGTTTCGGCATATCTTGCGACTCCAATGTGGTTGTTTAACTAGTGTGAAGTTTTACTCATTTGGCGAAGTAACATGAACACTTGAACACTTGCCATATCTATGTATCTTGCGAAGCACATGAACTTGGTCAAACATCTCTCCAGAGGTGGTACATGATTCTGGTGCCGTATTTGGTTTCCAGACATGGCAAATAACGCTCAAATCCAATACAAATTCGGGCACTATATAAGGAATACAGACGTTCAAAACCCATTTAGGTCTATCACCGAGGAACAAGTAAAAAATCATTGGCCATGCTAGTGCGGATGCTTGCCATTCAGGCATATCTTTCAACTCCAATGAGCTTCTTTAACTAGTGTGAAGTTTTACTCATTTGGCGAAGTAACACGAACGCTTGCCATATCTATGTATCTTGCGAAGCACATGATACATGGGCAAAGATTTCTCTGGAGGTGGCGGTTCTAGTGCCTTATTTTGCATGAAATTGTCGGACAGGCAAATAATGTCAACATGGCGGTCCTATTTGGCAACTGAAGTAACCCATCATGGTCTATCACTGGGGAACAAGTTGGAACACCGTCGTCCATCCTAGTGCGGATGCTCACCGCTCTAGCAAACCTTGCGGTGGTGATGTGCTTGTTTACCTTCTGTGGCATTTACTCGTTCAGCAAAGTAGCATGAACACATGACATTTCTCTGTATCTTGCGGAACATGTGATAGTTGGTCAAACATTTCTCTGAGGTGGTACACTGCTGCCTTCCGACAAGAAATTGTTGGACATGAAAAATGACACTCAAGTATGACACAAATTTGGGTTACCGTATTCGGTAACCAAAGTTGGAAACCTGTTAAGGTCTATCATTGAGGTACAAGTCGAACAATGTCAACAATCCTAGCCCCAATGCTCGGCATTTCAGTGTACCTTGTATCACATATGTGCTTGGTTACCTAGTATAACATTTTTCTCATTTGGAGAAGTAGCATCAACGCTTTTCCATTTCGTTGTTTCTCATGAAGCACATGATACCCATTCAAACATTTATTTGGATGCGGTACATGATTTCAGCAACCTATTCGACATGGTATTCTTGGACACGATGAATAACACCCAAATCCAAGATGAAACACATGATACCTAGTCAAACATTTATCCAAACGTGGTACATGATTTCATTGCCTTATACAACATGATTGTTGGACATGGCAAGTAACGCTCAAATCAAATCCAACACAAATTTGGACTATCATATTCGAAAATCAACGTTGGAAACCCGTGATATGTCGGTTAGGAACAAGTTGAACGTCGTTGACCATCCTAGTCCCGACGATCACCATTTCATTGTATCTTGGCGATCCCGATGAGTTGTTTACCTACTCAACATTTACTCAGACACGGTACTGAATTCAACAATTGAAGTTGGACAACCGTAGAGGTCTAAATCATATAGGAACAAGTTCAACATCGTTGGGCACGCTAGCTCCGACGCTCGTTATTTCGGTAGACCTCGCAATGCCCATATGCTCGCTTGCTAGTCCAACACTTAATAAGACGTGGTAGAGGATCTCGGTGCCTTATCCACCATGATATTGTTGGATACGTCAAAAGCACTCTAATCCAACACGGATTCAGAGTGTCAAACTAAAAAAATGGACACCCTAGAGGTCTATCATTGAGGAACAAGTTAAATGACGCCCGCCTCATGGTCCCGACACTCAAGAATCCGTTATACACATATGCGCTCAACATGGACTCAAACATAGTATTCGATTTTGGTGCCTCATATGGTATGTATTTTTAAACAAAAAAACAACACTAAAATCCAACATGGATTTAGGGATGTTGACTTGGAAACCAAAGTTTGGCAAGGATGTCCGAGCAATGCTGGAGATGTTTGTTGTACGGTAGTACCGTGATTGTTTGGCGCACCAACGATGCCGTATCAAGCACCTTTTACGTTGTGAAGCATATGTGCTTGCTTAGCTAGTCTAATATTTTCTTGGATGCGGCAAATAGCATTCAAATCCACACGGATTTGGAGTGTCGGAATCAGCAATCAAAGTTGACACTGATGTCCGAGCAAAAAGCCATTTCGAGCATGGATTTCGGCAGCCCCTTTACCACCACCACTTTGTCGTCGGCCAGAGACCAAATCACACACGATTGGTTGCGAGAGTGCAAGTGAGCAAAGCAACCCCGCCCCTTCTCCACGACTAGATCCCCCCAAAACATGCTTCCATACGATGCACATTATTCCCTTTTGTTTCTTTGCCTTTAATATTTACGTCAACATGATTTCATAATTATAAGATGTTTTCTGCCATATACTCCCTCCGTACGTGTAGTATTTGTCCTATTGAACGTGTAGTTGAACAGGAACTGCAGAGATAGCAATAACTGACTATGCTAACTCCTGCAGCTAGGTTTTGCCGACGCAGTATTTAATCCTCTAATAAATGATAAGCTGCATTATCGTGGTACTCCTAGTTCCTAAATCTGTGCTCCCGATGCATATGCTCATGTATATATCGCCAGTACTAGTGCGAGTTTTACATTTTTTAATATACGTATAATAGAGAGAGAATACTGTGCCTTTTCTTTTCTTTTGAGAATCGTGTTGAGTTTTACTTGGGAAATACAGTACTTAACGGAAGAGGGAAAAAAGAACAAACGTAAGGCCATGCACCATGGACCGTCACTTCTTTGTGTTTCTCGAGCGGGCGGCTCGTACGGCCGGCCTTGCTGCCCATGGCAAAATATTGTGATTGCTACACAAGCCTTTTTTAGGCCATGGAACTTTCCAACTATGTTGTGGAACAATGTTAAACTGAATTAATGTTGGCTGCGCCCAGATTACTTAGAAAACTAGTGTTAATTCAAGCACTTGATGCTAAACTGAATTACCAATCAGGCTCTTCTGTACGTGCTGGTTCTTGTTACATGTATGCCAGGCATAGAAAGGCTTCGATCTTGTTAAACTGAATTACTAAGCACCAACTAGACCTTGTTGTACATATGATGATCCATTGCCATGCATAGAAGGGCTTTGTTTTTCAATTTGTCAAGGTCAGTTCATCTAATTTTTTTGGACTTCGATCTTTTTGTAAAATTCATAGAACTTGTAGGCCACCTGGTACACCAATCCTCGTTGTACAACAACTACTGATAGATTCGGACTGTTCTATACATGCTGTTGTTCAGAGGCGGTTGGTTCTTATTCTACTATCAGATTTGCTTCTGTTGATCCCTATTGTATTTGTTGGTGTCTGATCTTACAGGAACTGCTAGGGCTGATGGGGGGAGCCTGTCATCGGCTGTTGTGCCCAGGTCTGTGGGTACAAACGGCGTCATGCCAACCACTTCTTCTTTAGCATCAGCGGTGATGATGGCCGCAATCCTTGGTACTAGGGGTGCTTCACAGAGAGCCCTGGCGCGGGAGATGCCACTGGTGTGGACGAGCGGGCTCCACAATGGCATGAGGACTGTAGGCTTTCTGTACCAGTACAGCAGAGTTGACGAGCTGAGGATCATGTGTGTGTGCCATGGTAGCTTCCTCACTCCAGCGGAGTTTGTGGAGCATGCTGGAGGCGGCCGAGTCGCCAACCCGCTGAGGAGCATCATTGTCAAGACCCCGTCTTGGCTTTAGACCGGCGCGGCGGCGCATGCATGCATGCAGATGAGATCGTCCAAGTGTTAAGCTTATTACCTTCGAACTAGAAATCTCATCATGAGCTAGACTGCATCTATCTATGTTACAGACTTTACATTACAGTACTTATTACCTGAACTGAAGACATGGTGGGAGATTTGCTCCGGCAGACAACTTAATAGCAAACATAAAGACAGATTGAACATTACTCGTTGTTCTGGTCATCGCTTGTTTCCCGTATTGTTTTCCTGTACTGTTTCATCTTCCTGTCAGCAGCTTACCTTGTTAGAAGATGCACGGACACAAGTGGTGGAAGATCTTAGTTAGAAGACACAGGTTAGCCTCTTAATTAATGTTAAGCGCTTGTGGTTGGTAGCATCCATGTGGCGATATGCATATTTTGGCTCTTAATGTTCGCGTTTGCTAATTAGTGGCTGAAAAAGATTGTGGCGTCAGTCAATTCTCCGAGGCTGAAGGCGGGGGTGGGTTGAGGAGCGCCGATCCCGGCGAGACCATGCCATGGTCGAGAAGGAGCCGGCGCGTGAGCGAGTCCGAAACTTGACGGGTGCAGGTCAAGGAGTGTGGGGTCACTGGAAAATCTGTTTGGCGGTGAGGTTTAGAGGGATAGCCTGGGGCGGCGGCAGCACGGCGGTGGGGTGACGGGTGAGGCTAGGGGAGGGCGGTGCGGCGAGGTGGTCGGGGGAGCGCAAACGGCCGCGGGTGGTGGCGGCAGGTGGCCCGGCCGGCGGTACGTGGGGGAGGGAGAGGAATGTTGGCTGGAGGAGGAAGATGGATAGTAGGCCGTTGGGTTTTGATCGGACAGATGACATTTAGATCGGGAAATTGACTGATGGCAAAGAAAAATGCAGGTACCCGACAGATCGGCGCTCCCCTTAATGTTTCTTTGGTTTTGCTTTGAGGTTATTTGAAAGAGCTCGGGCTTTTGTGTGCAGGAGTTTTCAAAAGAAATCAGAAGCATCCTACATGTTGGAGGTATCACAGATTGCATTCCGATGTGGTTGATATTGCCGTTCCAGAGGAGCTCGAGCATCTAAATTGGCACCACCATGGGCGAAACATGGAAAAATAATGTTGCTTATATAATGTTGAACTTACAATCTGAATGTGGTACGTCTAAAAATATCCGCTTATATAATTATCACATGGAGTCTATGACAGAACGTGAACAAAAAGTGCCTTGGAAATTTGGCATAGCCTGCTATCGCACCTTTTCGTTTGGCATAGGAAAATGGAACTTTTGCACTACCGAGATAATCCAACTCTCTTTAACATAAGGTAAATGTTTGGGGCCAGAGCGCCGGCCGAAGTGTTCGGCCGGTCTCACGCGCGAGGCCCGATTAAGTGGGATCTACGGCTTCCCCACGCGTACGTTTTATTAGTGTGGACCCGCACACCGCTTTGACCTCTCAATCCTTATCCCCTCAAACTCGTCTCCTTCCCTCTGTCTCTCTCTCACACACATCAGCCATGGAATCCGCACAACGTTCTGTGAGCTTTTTCACTGCAGAACAACTCCAGGCCCCCCGTTGCTGCGAGCACCTCCACAGCCGCCCAAAAACAGAAGATCACCGCTGGGCGTGGTCCCCGTTTTGCAACTCCGGCGACCCTGGGTACACCATATCGCCGGTGTAGATCCACCCATTTTTTGATTGCCATCGGCTGTAGCTTTTTGGATCACCAGTTGTATCTTTTTCTGCCTATGGTTGCATCCTTTTACAAATTATTATGTTCCAACCCCTCCCAAATTGCTTGTTTTGATTGAATCACCATTGACGTTTTGCTACAACCAGCGAGGTGATGTGCTGGAAGCAGCACCAATTGGTGCTGGAACTGAAGCGCGCCTCACCAGCGACGTGATTTTTGCTGGAACCAGCCGTGCTGGAACCAGCGTAATTCTTTGCTGGAACCTGCTAGTTCCTTTGCTACAGTCAGACCTTTTGGATCTTTTGCACCCGGCGTCACGATTTGCTGGAATCGGCGTCACTTTTTTGGAAGTACCCGTCGCAAGATCAATGAAATGCTGCAACCAGCGTGATATTTTGCTGGAACCGAAGACTCAAGGTGTTGCGACTGGGCGATCAGTGACGGGAGACGGTGGTATTTTTGCTGGAATCATGGAATTTTTTGCTGGAACCTTCCCCAATTTTTGCTACCACAGTCTATTTGGTTGGTTTGCTAGAACTAGCGCCCTTTTTTTGCTACCATTTGTTTTTTGTTTTGCTGGAACTAACATTCTTAATTGCTGTCATCGTGTTGATTTTTGCTGAAACCAGCATCAGTTTTTGCTACAAGTAACCAGCCGAATGCTACAACCGGTAGCTATTTTTTGCTACCATCGTCTTGATTTTTGCTGGAACCAGCATCAGTTTTTGCTACAAGTAGTCAGCCGAATGCTACAACTGGTAGCTGTTTTTGCTACCATCGGCGACGGCCAAGGTGTGACGGCAGCGGCGGTGCCGTTTTTTAGCTGCAACCATCCAACCTAGTGTTTTTAGCTGCAACCATCCAGCCTGGTGCTGGAACCGGCAAAATCAGTGCTACAACCCTCGAAAATGGCCATTTTTTTGCTGCAACCGACGACTAGAGCAGCTATCTCCGGTGACGGCGGCGGGCCGCATTTTTTTGCTGGAACCGCCGACTGCAGCAGCTACCACCGCGACCGGCACGAGGCGAGCTGTGCGGATTTTTCTGAGTGCGGCGACGAGGGAAGACCAGCGGCGGCACGAGCTGTGGATCTAGACAGGTACTGGGGTCACGAGATTGACGAAGCGATCTGTGCGGGAGGATTTCCCCCTTTTTTCTGTGAGGGACCCGCGATATCGTGCACGTACAATTGGCGTGATCGAACGGTTGATAGCCGACCAGCCGAAAGTTTCGGCCGGCGGACCGGCGCCCATCACTGCCCTTAACATAACCTTTCTTATCCCGCAGCCCTGACCCAGTAGTTATTCTTGCTTTAGTCACATCAAACATCTTGTACTATTTTGTTCCTTTTTTTTTGTAAAATCTGGTATGCCGTATAGTTACCATTTACACAGGACCTTTTGACCAAGCGAGCCTATGTGATTTTTGAATAATTTGAACATTAGTCTTGACTGGCAATGACTAGGTAAGAGAGTGTGGTGATACTCGTACTTTCAGTTATGAGCTAGGATGAGTAAGAAATTGGCATACTTTCACGGTGCATTTTGCTTGTTCAACTTTTTCAAACATTTATGTGACATGTCTCTGAACATCTTACTTGTTCAACTTCGTCCGGATTTTCTCGCTTCCACTGTATTCTGCTCCATTACAAATTGTTGAATTTGAGTACCCTGTAAGACCTAGAACTCAGAGACACACTAACCTGTTCGGCTGAATCATTCAATGCTAACTTTGGCTTACCTGAAAACAGATAATCAGAGTATCAGGTGCCACTCAAGATTTACTCAAATCTGTTGTATCAATGTCCATGATGTGAATACAAAAAAAATTAGGTAGGCAAGCTTTAGTTGAAGCAGCTCCAGAATGGAGAGTTAGCCTTCATAAAAGGGGCATACTACATTGGAAGATGGTGTGCAGTAGGGTTATAGGGAACTTCTTGACCTTCAGTACAAATATCATAGTAAGGATTATAGGAAGTAGTAGAGTAGATTCAGATGAAGTGTGAGAATCTGCAGAGCGCTTAAGTTTGTCTGTGAAGGTTCACCCTGGATGTGATCATGCAGATCCCTGTTCCATGAGTGAGTTCTCGTATTTACCAATACTTTCTAGAATCTTCTTATTTTCTATTTATTTTAATTTTTATTCAAAATATCAGTTTGAGATATATGTGTAATATGTCCTGGTGAAGATATATAGAAGGTTGATTCTGTTTAGCCCTTCTATTAAAAACTGAGCTTACTGATTTTATCACAACCTGAACACAAGTTACTTGATCAGGCATAGGAAGGATCTACAGTGCTAGATCATAGGAATCACATAATACATTCTGCTATATTCAATATACAGCTATCGCTTTTGTTATTAATACTTACTAGTGGAGCACTTTCTTTCCCAACAACTATAAAGTACTACCTCTGGTCACAAATATAATATGTCCTAACTTTTTTCTGAATGGATGTATATAGACACGTTTTACTGTGTTTGTTCACTCATTTCAATCCGTATGTAGTCCATATTGGAATATCCAAAACATCTTATAATTATGAAGGGAGGGAGTATTCATCAACCCGAGCACAACAGATGTGGTCTGCACGACCTCTACTAAGGCCCTGCAAGTTTTTGCTATTAATACTTACCAGTGAAGCCGAGGATCTATATAAAAGTTACTATTCAAGATTTTTAAAGCTGCAGACTTTTTCGTCCAAAAGAACACTGAAGTCGTTTTTTGCAAAACTTCATACGCTTGCCATGTTTGCCACACACACAAAAAATCAGAATTGTTTGATTTTTTTTATATTTAAACTTGAAATGCTATATAGGGTGCACCTAGAAGTATGTTTCGAAATCCACGTGATGTCCCTATCATTGACTGCAAAAGAATCCAATTCGGGGTGTTTCTGAGAGAGGGGTTGCTCCAACTAAGAGTCATGCCAAAACAGGACAGAGCTAGGATTGCCCACTTTGAAAGTTGCAGGATCTTTGAAAATGTGAATAAGTTCAAGCAAATTCTTTGTAATGCCCAGACAATTAAGCTACAGTAACCCTCTACTAATGATGCCACATCACCATGATTACTATTGTTAAACTCGCGTTTATTCAAAACCGATTAAAATTTAAAATAAAGTCAAACGGTAAAAGTTTTCAAACATTAAAACTAAAATGTTCTAGATGTGGCAAATAATTTATAAGTAATAGTGGTGGAGAACCCACATTTTTATAAAATGTTCAAATGCACTAAATTAAATAAAACAGTAGCAAAACAATTAATTAAATGCTTTTTGCAATTAATAAAATGTTAAAATATTTTATTTAGTTGCCCAAAATTAATGGAGCAGTAGCATAATTATTAATACTGAATTCGGACTTGCTTTTATATTTATAAAACTACTATAAATCAAAATGAAATAAAAATAGAAAAGAAAAGAATAAATAAAAGGAAAATTAAAACAAAAGACAAAAAAGGAACCCCCCCACTGCGCCACGGCCTAGCTGGTCTCTGGACCAACCAGGTCGGCCCAATCAAAACCTCCTCGCCCTTCCTTGTTCCTCGGGTGTGTCCGACCGAGCGCCAGCGCACGCTCGTCGCCGCCCGACCCCCTCGCTGGCGGTGGCCGGGAGGATATGGCCTCCACATCCCCTTTCTCCTTGGGCCCTCTCCCCACTTGCCCCCTCGCGCTCTCCCTCGCCCACTCCACCTCTCCCTCCCCCCTCAGATCCACCTCGCCCGCACCTTTCCTTCTCAGCGCGCACCTGAGCCGCACCGCCATGGCCGTTGTCGCCCTCGCGCTCCCTGTTGCCCCCGAGCCCAGCTAGTTCGTCCACAACCCCCGCCATGCTCGACTATGACGTCTGCGCTCACCGGGTTGAGTTCAGAGCCACCGCGGCGTCGCCCACGACATCGTCTGCGCCCACCAGGAGATTAGGATTCTCTGACACTCTTAGTTTCGATGGCACAAATTTTGATGTTTGGGTTATTCACATGCTTAATCTCTTTAGGTTCATGGACCCAAATTTAGAGCGAATTATAGATATGGGTTTTTCTCCTCCAAAGGATCCTCAAAGATTATCTATCGAGGATGAGAAAAACTCTTATCTCAATGCTCAAGCTTTTAATGTGCTTTTCGATGCTTTGAGCAATGCAGTGATACTTCAACTCATGTCGTTTCGGGATGCTCATGAGTTGTGGACAAAGCTTCAAGGTAAATATGGTGTGCCCAAGATTTGTGGGGATAATTGTTCTCCCTCCACCTCTGGCCCGTGGTGTTCTCAACTTCTTCTACTTCACCTACACGTGGATTGCCACAAGGTAATGATCGGGTGAGTAGTGTTGGTCATTGCAATTGCAATGATGATAGTGTGGCTATTGTTGATGATCCTTCTTGACTATCTTATTGCAATGCTCCTTCTTTGGACTTCAACACTTCGATCTCTCTAAATGTTTTACATGCTTGTGTTGATTGTCCTTGCATATCATGTAGAAATTGCTTGAACAAATCTCAAGATGATATGCTTGCTATGTCTTGTTGCCATGATAAAAATGCCTCTATTCCCTCGAGTTATTGTGCTAACAATGTAGAGGAAACCCAACACTACAAGATGTGGTCTTAAATGGTGCTTCAAGGGATCTTACATCATCATCTATTGCTTGTCACTTTTGCCTTATGGCTAAGGCTTTGAAGGTATCTCCTACTTCGAATCCCAATATATCTCTTGATGATGATGTTGGTGTTGATGATGATGTTGATAATGATGAAGAGAATGGTAATGTTGCCTCCTTAAAAATTAAGGGGGGAATGATTTTTAAAGCTCTTTATAAAAACAAAATTGCTTGTTCCAACTTCATGGAAATCATGCCTATTGTCATTGAGGGCAAGAAACACATTGAGGAGTTGGAATCTCATCTCGAGGAGCATGAGGCCACCATTGATAAAATGGAAGCTCATGAGCGTGATTATGCTAATGAGATCGCCAAACTATCTCAAGCTCTTAAATGTGAAAAAACCACCAGTGAATCTCTTGAGGAGACTTTTGCTCTAGAAATATCTAGAGTGAGAGAATCTCATGATAGAGCTCTTGAGGTGGCCAATGATTTCAAAACTGAAAATGAGAAGCTTGAAGTTTCTCATGTCAAACTCCTTGAGGACTTTGGGCACCTCGAAAATGGCTCAAGGTTCATTAAGAGTGAGCTCATCAGACTCACCGAGTCTCATGCACAACTTAAAGCTTCATATTCAAAAGAGCTTGCCAAAGTGCCTTCTCCTCTTATTGTTAATGATTATGCTTGTTGTTGGGGTAGTATTGGGGGTTGTGGATCAGTGAATGTTCGGATTGCAGGCTTCGGTGAGCATCCTCCTTGTCGGGTCATAATCTCTTATTTTCCTTTTTCTGGCTGCTTGCAGCTAGTTATCCCCATCCATTTATCGATCCTACGCCGTGAAGATCGGACCACCCCTTGAACACCCTATTCTTCGAAGACGGTGTCGCATCATCTGGTATTTAGAGCAAGGTTTACACGGTAGGATTTGTATCCTTGTAGCTAGATATATCCTTTTTAGTTTGGTTTTCCCCGCCCTAGAGTCCAAAGCCAAAAAGACAAAAAAAATCAAGCCTTTGTTTGTTGAGATCTAGTTGTTTGCTTTCTTCTTTGTGTTTGCACCAAGTTCTATCCAAAGTTGTTGCTGTTTTCTTTGAATTTTGATGTTGGATCTTTTGTGTTGCAAAAAGAGAAGGCAAAAAAAGTGGAAAAACCAAAAAAAGAGAGAAGAGAAAGTGTTGAGCAAGTGTACAATCATATTTAGTTTGGTGAGAAATTTCAGAAGTTGTAGTGGCAAGTGTTGCAGCTCAGATGTGGTGCAAGGATCTACAATTTATTCTTGTTTATTTGGTTTGCATCGATTGGATCTCAGCACTCGCGCTCCTCATTTTACCCCAACCAGATACACCTAGAAACCGTAAGCTTCCTTCTTTTCATTCGCCCGTCCACTCCTGATTTTCTACCACCGCACAGCCGCCAAGGAATCATTAGAATTTGGGTAAGCCAGAGGGTGAGCTCAGTGTTTTCCACACACACACACACACACACACACACATTGTCCACTTGTTTCCGAGAGTTAACATGACAGGATCCAACTCGAGTGTACATGGACATCAACATGTGGAAGATGATCTCCCAAAAACTCGTGCAACACTTGGTGATATGATTGAGGAGAGTATAGTTGCAGCTATGCAAAGGATTTTCGGAGGCCGTCTTCCTATCATGGGCAATGGGGATCAACATCAACACAGCCCCGCTGCCTCGCTGGCCACCGACAACCGGTGACATCACAGAAACAAGGACCACCACGACGGTCATGGAAGAGCTGTACGAGTTGCTGCCCACGACGCCCCTGCTGTTGATGCTGAACGGAGACGCGACGACTTTGCTGCCCCTGTGAGGGTGGGATGCATGGAGGAGCAGCTCGCGGGGGAGGCCATGACCCCCGCGGGTTTGCCGCTGATCACCGACGACGAGCTGCACATGGTGGTGATGACATGTACTATGAAGAGATCACAAATCACAACGATGAGTATGCTGAGATGGTGGATGATGAGTCATATTCCATGCCTCATCGTGGTGCTATTTTTGTTCACCATGGTAGTCCCTATGATGGTCGTTTGGGAGATGACCATCACAACCAAGCAAGGGTGAAGTTAAACATTCCATCATTCACTGGAGAAGAGGACCTGAATGCTTATTTTGAGTGGCAAGAGAGATGTGATCAGATCTTCAATGCTCATGGGATTTCTGAAATGAAGAGAGTTGGACTCACGCTTAAGAAGTTCTCTTGCTATGCACTTTCTTGGTGGAAGCAGTTGCAAGAGGATCATCTTGCTTTGGGAGGTGACTATATTTGCAGCTGGGATACAATGAAAAGAGTCATGAGGCATCGACTCGTTCCATTATACTACGAGAAGAAATTGCACAAGAGGTTGAAGTGGCTTATCCAAGGTTCTCACACTGTCAAGGAGTACTATAATGAGATGGAGAAGTTGTTGATCCGGACAAAAACCCAAGAGAGTGATGAAGCAAAGATGGAGAGATTCTTACATGGGATGAATGCTGAGATATCTGATTTTGTGGAGGTGTTTCCCTATATATCTGATGTTGTACGTCGAGCTATGAGAGTGGAGAAGAAGAACATGTGTAATGGCCGGTCCCAAAATTTCCAAGACTGTCCCACTACTCCTTCATGGCAGCAACCACACCCTTCATCCTCGATGGTGTCTTCACCCACAATTCATATTCAATATAAAAGAAGCATGGTTTTAGCTGGAGCTTATTCTCCTCCGCCCGTGACTTCTATGGAGAACAAAATCTTTATAAACCCATGTGTAAGAGAGAATCCATATCACAAAATCCCACCACTTGAGAGTGACAAGAAAAGAGAGTTGAGTGACTCCACCAAATGTGAGGAAGAGTGTCCATTTCCCAAAAATCCGCATATTGGGAATGATAAGAGAGGTGAGTTGATTGACTCCACCAAATGTGAGGAAGAGTGTCCATATTCCAAAAATCCACATATTGAGAATGATAAGAGAGGTGAGATGAGTGACTCCACCAGATGTGGGGAAGAGTGTTCACTCCCCAAAATTCCACATAATGAGAGTGATAAGAGAGGTGAGGTGAGTGAGTCCACCAAATGTGAGGATCAGATTGTTCAACATGAGATTAGAGAGATGGAATATCTCCACCCAAGTATACCTCACATTCAGCGAGAGAGGATTAGTGAGTCGTGTGATTCCACCAAACATGAGGGTGAGGTACTCCACCACAAGATTAGAGAAATGAGTGAACCATAACATATTATACCACACCATCAAAGTGAGAGGAGTAGTGAGTTGTGTGAGTCCACCAAATCTGAGCTTGAGGTGTTTACACACAATATCAAAGAGCTGAGTGATCCACCAAATGAAGGGAGAGAAGACTATTCAATTACTAACCATTCACAAAGTTCTCTTTATTTGAAGTATGTGCAGATGCAAAAATCATACTTAGCTGCCCTGCTACAGCAATGGGAGGATGAGTGATACGTCTCCAACGTATCTATAATTTATGAAGTATTCATGCCATGTTTACAACAATTTTATATGGTTTTGGTATGATTTGCATGGAACTAACTCGGACCAATGTTGTTTTCAGCAGAACTACCGTGGTGTTGTTTTTTGTGCATAAATGAAAGTTCTCCAAATGAGCTGAAACTTTTTGACGTTTTTTTTGGAACAAAAGAGATCCTCGAAGCTTCATGGAAGGACCAGAACGTGAAGGATTGGGGCACAAGACACCGGGGCGCGCCAGGGGCCCCAGGCGCACCCCAGTGGGTTGTGCTCACCTCGAGGCCCATCTTCGCGTGAAACCGACGCCAAAAATCCTATAAATAGAGAAACCATTAGAAATAACCCTAGATCAGAAGTTCCGCCAACGCAAGCCTCTATAGCCATGAAAAACCAATCTAGACCCCGTTCCGGCACCCTACCAGAGGGGGAATCATCACCGGTGGCCATCTTCATCATCCCGGCGACCACCATGATGAGGAGGGAGTAGTCCACCCTCGGAGTTGAGGGTTTGTACCAGTAGCTATGTGTTTAATCTCTCTCTCTCTCTCTCTCTCGTGTTCTTGAGATGGCACGATCTTGATGTATCGCGGGCTTTGTTAATATAGTTGGATCATACGGTGTTTCCCCTCTCTAACTTGTTGTGATGAATTGAGTTTTCCCTTTGAGATTTCGTTCTTATTAGATTGGATACTTTTATGGATTTGAGAGCACTTGATATATGTCTTGCATATGAATACCCGTGGTGACAATGAGGTATTATATTTATTCACTTGAGATATGTTTTGCCACTCAACTCGCGGATTCCCGAGGTGACATTGGTGTAATCTATGCATAGGGGTTGATGCACGTTCTCGTCTTTGTGTTGGATTGGGTATTATAAATCTGAATTTTCTTCGGTGTTATTTTAGTACAAACTCTTGATAGATCGATCGAAAAGAATAGTTACAAACAATTTCTTCTTATGCTCTCCGTTGGATAAGAACTTTGGAGTGATTCTTCATCGCACTTTGAGGGATGGTTATATGATCCAATTAGATTAGCATTGTTGAGAGATTGCACTAGCGAAATTACGGACCCTAGGCCTCATTTTCAAGCATTGCAATACCGTTTGTGCTCCGTTTTATCAATTGCTACCTTGTTGTTTTTATTGTTCTTATTACAAAAATAAATATCTACTATCATTTACACTTGTATCACCATCTCTTCGCCGAACTGGTGCACCTATATAAATTACCATTGTATTTGGTGTGTTGGGGGTGTTGGGAATCGTTGCATGGAAAACAAAAAAATTATATGCACACGAAATGATCTATCCATGGAGATGCATAGAAACGAGGGGGAGCGTGTGTCTACGTACCCTTGTAGACCGTGAGCGGAAGCGTTTCTTAACGCGGTTGATGTAGTCGAACTTCTTCGCGCTTCAACCGATCAAGTACCGAACGCACGACACCTCCGTGTTCTGCACACATTGAGCTCGATGACGTCCCTCGCCTTCTTGATCCAGCAAGATGTCGAGGTAGTAGATGAGTTCCGTTAGCACGACGGTGTGGTGACGGTGATGGTGAAGTGATCAACGCAGGGCTTCGCCTAAGCACTACGCAAATATGATCGGGGAAGTAAACGGTGGGGGGAGGGGGGGGGGGCGCCGCACACGGCTAAAAAATTGTCTGGGGTGTGCTAGGGCGCCCCCTCCCACATATATATAGGTAGGAGGGAGAGGGGAGGCAGCCAGGAGGCGCCCCAAGTAGGCTGAATCCTACTTGGGGTCCTCCCAAGTGGCGCGCCCCTGCCTTATTTGTCGGAGGGGGAAGGAAAGAGGGGGAGGGGGAAAGGAAGGGGGAATCATATTCCCTTTCTTTCCTTTCCTCCTTCCCTTTTACTACTCCACCTTGGATGGCCCATATTGGGGGCACACCAGCCCCTTGTGGTTGGTGTGTTTCCCCTCTTGGCCCATAAGGTCCATATCTTTTGCCAGGGGTGCCCGGAACCTCTTCCGGTGACCCGATAAGTACTCGATACCCCCGAAACACTTTCGGTGTATGAATACTATCATCCTATATATCAATCTTTACCTCTCGACTATTTCGAGACTCCTCATCATGTCCGTGATCTTATTCGGGACTCCGAACAACATTCGATCACCAAATCACATAACTCATATATCGTCATCGAACAATAAGCGTGCGGACCCTATGGGTTCGAGAACTATGTAGACATGAACGAAACACTTCTCCGGTCAATAACCAATACCTGAACCCGGATGCCCATATTGGCTCCTACATACTCTACGAAGATCTTTATCGGTCGAACCGTTATGACAGCATACATAATTCCCTTTGTCCATCGGTATGTTACTTGCCCGAGATTCGATCGTCGGTATCTTCATACCTAGTTTAATCTCGTTATCGGCAAGTCTCTTTACTCGTTCCGTAATACATCACCTTGTGACTAACTCCTAATTCATTTGCTTGCAAGCTTATGATGTGTATTACCGAGAGGGCTGATACGTCTCCAACGTATCTATAATTTTTGATTGCTCCATGCTATATTATCTACTGTTTTGGACATTATGGGGCTTTATTATCCACTTTTATATTATTTTTGGGACTAACCTATTAACCAGAGGCCCAGCCTAGAATTGCTGTTTTTTGCCTGTTTTAGGGTTTCGAAGAAAAGGAATATCAAATGGAGTCCAAACGGAATGAAACCTTCGGAAACGTGATTTTCTCACCGAATACAACTCAGGAGACTTGGACCCTACGTCAAGGCACGTAACAGGAGGCCATGAGGTATGGGGGCATGCCCTACCCTACCAGGCGCACCCCCCACCCTCGTGGGCCCCCTGTTGCTCCACCGACGTACTTCTTCCTCCTATATATACCCACGTACCCCCAAACGATCAGATACGGAGCCAAAAACCTAATTCCACTGCCGCAACTTTCTGTATCCACGAGATCCCATCTTGGGGCCTATTCCGGAGCTCCGCCGGAGGGGGCTTCGATCACAGAGGGCTTCTACATCATCATCCAGGCCCCTCCGATGAAGTGTGAGTAGTTTACTTTAGACCTACGGGTCCATAGTTAGTAGCTAGATGGCTTCTTCTCTCTTTTTGGATCTCAATACAATGTTCTCCCCCTCTCTCGTGGAGATCTATTCGATGTAATCTTCTTTTTGCGGTGTGTTTGTTGAGACCGATGAATTGTGGGTTTATGATCCAATCTATCTATGAATAATATTTGAATCTTCTCTGAATTCTTTTATGTATGATTGGTTATCTTTGCAAGTCTCTTCGAATTATTAGTATGGTTTGGCCTACTAGATTGGTTGTTCTTGCCATGGGAGAAGTGCTTAGCTTTGGGTTCGATCTTGCGGTGTCCTTTCCCAGTGACAGAAGGGGCAACAAGGCACGTATTGTATCGTTGCCATCGAGGATAACAAGATGGGGGTTTTTATCATATTGCATGAAACTATCCCTCTACATCATGTCATATTGCTTAAGGCGTTACTCTGTTTTTAACTTAATACTCTAGATGCATGCTGGATAGCGGTCGATGAGTGGAGTAATAGTAGTAGATGCAGGCAGGAGTCGGTCTACTTGTCTCGGACGTGATGCCTATATACATGATCATACCTAGATATTCTCATAACTATGCTCAATTCTGTCAATTGCTCAACAGTAATTTGTTCACCCACCGTAGAATACTTATGCTCTTGAGAGAAGCCACTAGTGAAACCTATGGCCCCCAGGGTCTCTTTCTCATCATATTAATCTCCATCACTTTATTATTGCTTTGCTTTTACTTTGCCTTTTACTTTTTTACTTTGCATCTCTATACCAAAAATACCAAAAATATTATTTATCATCTCTATCAGATCTCACTTTCGTAAGTGACCATGAAGGGATTGACAACCCCTAAGCGCGTTGGTTGCGTTGAGCTATTGTTTTTGTGTAGGTACGAGGGACTCGCGCGTAGCCTCCTACTGGATTGATACCTTGGTTCTCAAAAACTGAGGGAAATACTTACGCTACTTTGCTGCATCATCCTCTCCTCTTCGGGGAAATCCAACGCAGTGCTCAAGAGGTAGCAAGAAGAATTTCTGGCGCCGTTGCTGGGGAGGTTCGCGCAAGTCAAGATTTGACTCCCTACAACGAGCCATTTCTGGCGCCGTTGCCGGGGAGTCTGCGCAAAACTCAACATACCAAGTACCCATCACAATCCCTATCTCCCGCATTACATTATTTTCCATTTGCCTCTCGTTTTCCTCTCTCCCCAATTCACCCTTGCCGTTTTATTCGCCCTCTCTCTCTCTATCCTCCCTCTCTTTCTCTATTTGCCTCTTTTTGCCCGTTTGCCTTTTTGTTTGCTTGTGTGTTAGTTTGCTTGCTTGTCGCGATGGCTCAAGATAATACTAAATTGTGTGACTTCACCAATACCAACAACAATGATTTCCTTAGCACTCCGATTGCTCCTCTTACCGATGCTGAATCTTGTGAAATTAATACTGCTTTGTTGAATCTTGTCATGAAAGATCCGTTCTCTGGCCTTCCTAGTGAAGATGCCGCTACCCATCTTAATAGCTTCGTTGATTTGTGTGACATGCAAAAGAAGAAAGATGTCGATAATGATATTGTTAAATTGAAGCTATTTCCTTTTTCGCTTAGAGATCGTGCTAAAGCTTGGTTTTCATCTTTGCCTAAAAATAGTATTGATTCATGGAACAAGCGCAAAGATGCTTTTATCTCTAAGTATTTTCCTACCGCTAAGATCATCTCTGTTAGAAAAGATATTATGAATTTCAAGCAACTTGATCATGAACATGTTGCACAAGCTTGGGAGAGAATGAAATTTATGATACGTAATTGCCCTACTCATGGTTTAAATTTGTGGATGATTATACTAAAATTTTATGCCGGATCGAATTTTGCTTCTAGAAATCTTTTAGATTCGGCCGCGGGAGGCACTTTTATGGAAATCACTTGAGGATAAGCTACTAAACTCCTAGATATTATGGTTAATTATTCTCAATGGCATACTGGAAGATCTACTAATAAAAAGGTGCATGCGATAGAAGAAATTAATGTTTTCAGAGGAAAGATGGATGAACTTATGAAATTATTTGCTAATAAGAATCTTTCTTCTGATCCTAATGATGTGCCCTTATCTACTTTGATTGAGAATAATAATGAATCTATGGATGTGAATTTTGTTGGTAGGAACAATTTTTGTAACAACGCGTATAGAGGAAATTTCAATCCTAGGCCTTATCCTAGTAATCCCTCTAATAATTATGGTAATTCCTACAACAATTCTTATGGAAATTATAATAAGATGCCCTCTGATTTTGAATCTAATATTAAATAATTTATTTCTTCGCAAAATAATTTTAATGCTATGATTGAAGAAAAATTGCTTAAGATTGATGATTTGGCTAGGAACGTTGATAGAATTGCTCTTGATGTTGATTCTTTGAAACTTAGATATATTCCACCTAAGCATGATATCACCGAGTCTCTCAAAGCCATGAGAATTTCCATTGACGAGTGCAAAGAAAGAACTGCTAGGATGCGTGCTAAGAAAGATGCCTCTATAAAAGCGTGTTCTTCTAGTTCCTATGAAAATAATGATGAAGATCTAAAAGTTATTGATGTGTCCCCTATTAAATCTTTGTTTTGCAATATGAATCTTGATAATGATGGAACTGAATATGATCCACCTTTACCTAGAAGGCGTTCCAAGAATTCTGAATCTTTTGATCTTGATGCTAAATTTGATAAAAGTGGGATTGAAGAAATTAAAACCCTAGATGTTGCTAAACCCACTATTATGGATTTCAAGGAATTTAACTATGAAAATTGCTCTTTGATTGATTGTATTTCCTTGTTACAATCCGTGCTAAATTCTCCTCACGCTTATAGTCAAAATAAAGCGTTTACTAAACAAATCGTTGATGCCTTGATGCAATCTTATGAAGAAAAACTTGAATTGGAAGTTTCTATCCCTAGAAAACTTTATGATGAGTGGGAACCTACTATTAAAATTAAAATTAAAGATCATGAGTTTTATTCTTTGTGTGATTTGGGTGCTAGTGTCTCTACTATTCCCAAAACTTTGTGTGATTTGCTAGATTTCCGTAATTTTGATGATTGCTCTCTAAACTTGCATCTTGCGGTTTCCACTATTAAGAAACATGTGGGAAGAATTAATGATGTTCTTATTGTTACGAATAGGAATTATGTTCCCGTAGATTTTATCGTTCTTGATATAGATTGCAATCTTTCTTGCCCTATTATTCTCGGTAGACCTTTCCTTAGAACGGTTGGTGCAATTATTGATATGAAGGAAGGGAATATTAGATTCCAATTTCCATTAAAAAAGGACATGGAACACTTCCCTAGAAAGAAAATAAAATTACCATATGAATCTATCATGATAGCCACTTATGGATTGCCTACCAAAGATGGCAATACCTAGATCTATTCTTCCTTGTTATGCCTAGCTAGGGGCGTTAAACGATAGCGCTTGTTGGGAGGCAACCCAATTTTATTTTTATTCCTTGCTTTTTGATCCTGTTTAGTAATAAATAAATTATTTAGACTCTGTTTTGGTTGTGTTTTTTTGTGTTTAATTAGTGTTTGTGCCAAGTAGAACCGTTGGGAAGACTTGGGGAAAGTCTTGTTGAACTTGCTGTAAAAAAACAGAAACTTTAGCGCTCACGAGAACTGCTGTAATTTTTATTTGTAAAGTGCTATTTAGTTAATTCTTTTTTCAGATGATTAATAGGTAAATTCCTCACGTCCAGCAATTTATTTTAGAATTTTTGGGGTTCCAGATCTTGCGCTAGCTACAGATTAATAGAGACTGTTCTGTTTTTGACAGATTCTGTTTTTCGTGTGTTGTTTTCTTATTTTGATGAATCTATGGCTAGTAAAATAGTTTATCAACCATAGAGAAGTTGGAATACAGTAGATTTAACACCAATATAAATAAATAATGAGTTAATTACTGTACCTTGAAGTGGTCTTTTGTTTTCTTTCGCTAACGGAGCTCACGAGATTTTCTACTTTAAGTTTTGTGTTGTGAAGTTTTCAAGTTTTGGGTAAAGATTTGATGGATTATGGAACAAGGAGTGGCAAGACCCTAAGCTTGGGGATGCCCATGGCACCCCCAAGATAATCTAAGGACACCTAAAAGCCAAAGCTTGGGGATGCCTCGGAAGGCATCCCCTCCTTTCGTCTACTTCTATTGGTAACTTTACTTGGAGCTATATTTTTATTCACCACATGATATGTGTTTTACTTGGAGCGTATTTTATAATTTGAATCTTTGCTTGTTAGTCTACCACAATCATCCTTGCTGTACACACCTTTTGAGAGAGCCATACATAATTTGGAATTTGATAAAATACTCTATGTGCTTCACTTATATCTTTTGAGCTCTATAGTTTTACTCTAGTGCTTCACTTATATCTTTTGAGTTATATAATTTTTATCTAGTGCTTCACTTATATATTTTAGAGCAAGGTGGTGGATTTTTTATAGAAACTATTGATCTCTCATGCTTCACTTAGATTATTTTGAGAGTCTTAATAGCATGGTAATTTGCTTAATAATAATATGCTTGGTATTCAAGATTTGTAAAACTTTCTTTTGAGTGCGTTGAATACTAAGAAAAAATTGATGCTTGATAATTGTTTTGAGATATGAGGATGGTGATATTAGAGTCATGCTAGTTGAGTAGTTGTGAATTTGAGAAATGCTTGTGTTGAAGTTTGTGATTCCCGTAGCATGCACATATGGTGAACCGTTATGTGATGAAGTCGGAGCATGATTTATTTATTGATTGTCTTCCTTATGAGTGGCGGTCGGGGACGAGCGATGGTCTTTTCCTACCAATCTATCCCCCTAGGAGCATGCGCGTAATACTTTGCTTTGATAACTTCTAGATTTTTGCAATAAGTATATGAGTTCTTTATGACTAATGTTGAGTCCATGGATTATACGCACTTTCCTTCCTTCCACCATTGCTAGCCTCTCTAATACCGCACACTTTTCGCCGGTATCATACACCCACCAAATACCTTCCTCAAAAAAGCCACCATACCTACCTATCATGGCATTTCCATAGCCATTCCGAGATATATTGCCATGCAACTTTCCATCATTCCGTTCATTATGACACGCTCCATCACTGTCATATTGCTAGCATGATCATGTAGTTGACATTGTATTTGTGGCAAAGCCACCGTTCATAATTCTTTCATACATGTCACTCTTGATTCATTTCATATCTCGGTACACCACCGTAGGCATTCATATAGAGTCATATTTTGTTCTAAGTATTGAGTTGTAATTGTTGAGTTGTAAGAAAAATAAAAAGTGTGATGATCATCATTTTTAGAGCATTGTCGCAAGTGAGGAAAGGATGATGGAGACTATGATCCCCCCACAAGTCGGGATGAGACTCCAGAAAAAAAGAGGCCATAAAAAAAGAGAAGGCCCAAAAAAATGAGAGAAAAAGAGAGAAGGGACAATGTTACTATCCTTTTACCACACTTGTGCTTCAAAGTAGCACCATGATCTTCATGATAGAGAGTCTCTCATTATGTCACTTTCATATACTAGTGGGAATTTTTCATTATAGAACTTGGCTTGTATATTCCAATGATGGGCTTCCTCAAAATGCCCTAGGTGTTCGTGAGCAAGCGAGTTGGATGCACACCCACTTAGTTTCTTTTGTTGAGCTTTCATATACTTATAGCTCTAGTGCATCCATTGCAATCCCTACTCACTCACATTGATATCTATTGATGGGCATCTCCATAGATCGTTGATACGCCTAGTTGATGTGAGACTATCTTCCCCTCTTTTTGTCTTCTCCACAACCACCATTCTATTCCACATATACTGCTATATCCATGGCTCACGCTCATGTATTGCGTGAAGATCGAAAAAGTTTTGAAAATGTCAAAAGTATGAAACAATTGCTTGGCTTGTCATCGGGGTTGTGCATGATTTAAATACTTTGTGTGGTGAAGATATAGCATAGCCAGACTATATGATTTTGTAGGGATAGCTTTCTTTGGCCATGTTATTTTGAGAAGACATAATTGCTTTGTTAGTATGCTTAAAGTATTATTATTTTTATGTCAACATGAACTTTTGTCTTGAATCTGAATATTCATACCACAATTAAGAAGAATTACATTGAAATTATGCCAAGTAGCACTCCGCATCAAAAATTCTGTTTTTATCATTTACCTACTCGAGGATGAGCATGAATTAAGCTTGGGGATGCTTGATACGTCTCCAACGTATCTATAATTTTTGATTGCTCCATGCTATATTATCTACTGTTTTGGACATTATTGGGCTTTATTATCCACTTTTATATTATTTTTGGGACTAACCTATTAACCAGAGGCCCAACCCATAATTGCTGTTTTTCGCCTGTTTTAGGGTTTCGAAGAAAAGGAATATCAAACGGAGTCCAAATGGAATGAAACCTTCGAAACGTGATTTTCTCACCGAATACAACTCAGGAGACTTGGACCCTACGTCAAGGCATGTAACAGGAGGCCACGAGGTAGAGGGGCGCGCCCTACCCTACCAGGCGCGCCCCCACCCTCGTGGGCCCCCTGTTGCTCCACCGATGTACTTCTTCCTCCTATATATACCCACATACCCCCAAACGATCAGATACGGAGCCAAAAACCTAATTCCACCGCCGCAAATTTCTGTATCCATGAGATCCCATCTTGGAGCCTGTTTCGAGCTCCGCCGGAGGGGGCATCGATCACGGAGGGCTTCTACATCATCATCCAAGCCCCTCTGATGAAGTGTGAGTAGTTTACTTCAGACCTACGGGTCCATAGTTAGTAGCTAGATGGCTTCTTCTCTCTTTTTGGATCTCAATACAATGTTCTCCCCCTCTCTCATGGAGATCTATTCGATGTAATCTTCTTTTTGCGGTGTGTTTGTTGAGACCGATGAATTGTGGGTTTATGATCCAGTCTATCTATGAATAATATTTGAATCTTCTCTGAATTCTTTTATGTATGATTGGTTATCTTTGCAAGTCTCTTCGAATTATCAGTATGGTTTGGCCTACTAGATTGGTTGTTCTTGCCATGAGAGAAGTGCTTAGCTTTGGGTTCGATCTTGCGGTGTTCTTTCCCAGTGACAGAAGGGGCAGCAAGGCACGTATTGTATCATTGCCATCGAGGATACCAAGATGGGGGTTTTATCATATTGCATGAAACTATCCCTCTACATCATGTCATCTTGCTTAAGGCGTTACTCTGTTTTTAACTTAATACTCTAGATGCATGCTGGATAGCGGTCGATGAGTGGAGTAATAGTAGTAGATGCAGGCAGGAGTCGGTCTACTTGTCTCAGACGTGATGCCTTTATACATGATCATACCTAGATATTCTCATAACTATGCTCAATTCTGTCAATTGCTCAACAGTAATTTGTTCACCCACCGTAGAATACTTATGCTCTTGAGAGAAGCCACTAGTGAAACCTATGGCCCCCGGGTCTCTTTCTCATCATATTAATCTCCATCACTTTATTATTGCTTTGCTTTTACTTTGCCTTTTACTTTTTTACTTTGCATCTCTATACCAAAAATACCAAAAATATTATTTATCATCTCTACCAGATCTCACTTTCGTAAGTGACCGTGAAGGGATTGACAACCCCTAAGCGCGTTGGTTGCATTGAGCTATTGTTTTTGTGTAGGTACGAGGGACTCGCGCGTAGCCTCCTACTGGATTGATACCTTGGTTCTCAAAAACTAAGGGAAATACTTACGCTACTTTGCTGCATCATCCTCTCCTCTTCGGGGAAATCCAACGCAGTGCTCAAGAGGTAGCAAGGGCCCATACATACCTCTCCGATACTCAGAGTGAGAAATCTTAATCTCGATCTATCCCAACTCAACAACACCTTCAGAGATACCTGTAGAGCATCTTTATGATCACCTAGTTACGTTGTGACATTCGATAGCACACAATGTATTCCTCCGGTATCTTGGAGTTGCATAATCTCATAGTCGAAGGAATAAGTATTTGACATGAAGAAAATGATGTCGCTTGAAGCGATGTCGGTAGTTCCCCAAAGAGGAAGGGATGATGCAGCACATCGGCGGTAGATATTTCCCTCAGATATGAAACCAAGGTTATCGAACCAGTAGGAGAACCAAGCAACACAACGTAAACAACACCTACACACAAATAACAACTACTCGCAACCCGACGTGTAAAAGGGGTTGTCAATCCCTTTCGGGTAGCGGCGCCCCAAGATGGGCAAACGGATGCGAGAGAGTTGTAAATATTGATAGATTGAACGCCAAATAAAATAAATTATAGCAAGGTATTTTTGGATTTAATATATCTGAAAATAAAAGGCAAATAAATTAGATCGCAAAGGCAAATAATATGAGAAAGAGTCCGGGGTCGTAGGTTTCACTAGTGGCTTCTCTCAAGAAAATTAGCAAACGGTGGGTAAACAAATTACTGTTGGGCAATTGATAGAACTTCAAATAATCATGATGATATCCAGGCAATGATCATTACATAGGCATCACGTCCAAGATTAGTAGACCAACTCCTGCCTGCATCTACTACTATTACTCCACACATCGACCGCTATCCAGCATGCATCTAGTGTATTAAGTTCATGGAGAAACGGAGTAATGCAATAAGAACGATGACATGATGTAGACAAGATCTATCTATGTAGAGATAGACCCCATCATTTTATCCTTAGTAGCAACGATACATACGTGTCGGTTCCCCTTCTGTCACTGGGATCAAGCACCGTAAGATCGAACCCACTACAAAGCACCTCTTCCCATTGCAAGATAAATAGATCAAGTTGGTCAAACAAAACCCAAATATCGGAGAAGAAATACGAGGCTATAAGAGATCACGCATAAAAGAGATCAAAGAAACTCAAATACTTTCATGGATATAAAAACATAGATCTGATCATAAACTCGAAGTTCATTGATCCCAACAAACACACCGCAAAAGAGTTACATCATATGGATCTCCAAGAGACCATTGTATTGAGGATCAAGAGAGAGAGATGAAGCCATCTAGCTACTAACTACGGACCCGAAGGTCTACAAAGAACTACTCACGCATCATCGGAGAGGCACCAATGGAGGTGGTGAACCCCATCCGTGATGGTTGTCTAGATTGGATCTGGTGGTTCTGGACTCTGCGGAGGCTGGAATTGATTTTCGTTGACTCCCCTAGGGTTTCTGGAATATTGGGGTATTTATAGAGCAAAGAGGAGGTCCGGGGGGCACTTGAGGCGGGCACAACCCACCAGGGCGCGCCTGGGCCTCCTGGCGCGCCCTGGTGGGTTGTTCTGTCCTTGGAGCACCCCCCATGCGCAACGAGGGCCCATTATGTTCCTTCTGGTCCAAAAAAATCTCCATAAAGTTTCGTTGCGTTTGGACTCCGTTTGATATTGATTTTATGCGATGTAAAAAATAGCAACTCGAACTTGGCACTATGTCAATAGGTTAGTACCAAAAATGATATAAGGTGACTATAAAATGATTATAAAACATCCAAGATTGATAATATAACAACATAGAACAATCAAAAATTATAGATACGTTGGGGACGTATCAGAAAGCAATAGCAATAAACTGAACGATCAATATGCTAAGCTAAGAGATGGGTCTTGTCCATCACATCATTCTCTTAATGATGTGATCCCGTTATCAAATGACAACACATGTCTATGGTTAGGAAACCTTAACCATCTTTGATCAACGAGCTAGTCTAGTAGAGGCTTACTAGGGACACGACATTTGTTTATGTATTCACACATGTATTTAAGTTTCCGATCAATACAAATCTAGCATGAATAATAAACCTTTATCATGAATAAGGAAATATAATATAAAATAACAACTTTATTATTGCCTCTAGGGCATATTTCCTTCGGTCTCCCATTTGCACTAGAGTCAATAATCTAGTTCACAACACCATGTGATTTAACACCCATAGTTCACATCGCCATGTCACCAACACCCAAAGAGTTTACTAGAGTCAATAATCTAGTTCATGTCGCCATGTGATTAACACCCAAAGAGAACTAAGGTGTGATCATGTTTTGCTTGTGAGAGAAGTTTAGTCAACGGGTTTGACACATTCAGATCCGTATGTATTTTGCAAATTTCTATGTCTACAATGCTCTGCATGGCGCTATTCTTAGCTAATTGCTCCCACTTTGAATATGTATCCAGATTGATACTCATAGTCATCTGAATTGGTGTCAAAGCTTGCATCGATGTAACTCTTTATGATGAACTCTTTATCACCTCCATAATTGAGAAAATATTTCCTTAGTTCTCTAAGGATAATTTTGACCGTTGTCCAGTGATCTACTCCTGGATCACTGTTGTACCCCCTTGCCAAACTCATGGCAAGGCACACAATAGGTCTGGTACACAGCATGTCATACTTTATAGAACCTACAGCTAAGGCATAGGGAATGACTTTCATTCTCTCTTTATCTTCTGTTGTGGTCGGGCTTTGGGTCTTACTCAACTTCACACCTTGCAACACAGGCAAAAACCCTTTCTTTGACTGATACATTTTGAACTTCTTCAAAATCT
This sequence comes from Triticum urartu, assembly GCF_003073215.2. NCBI lineage: Eukaryota > Viridiplantae > Streptophyta > Magnoliopsida > Poales > Poaceae > Triticum > Triticum urartu. The sequence continues at coordinate 533,504,128 of NC_053025.1, read as the reverse complement.
TGTCAAGGTATGTGCTTTGTGAAAGTCCTATTAAGCGTCTCGATCTATCCCTATAGATCTTGATGCCCAATATATAAGTAGCTTCACCGAGATCTTTCATTGAAAAAATCTTATTCAAGTATCCTTTTATGCTATCCAGAAATTCTATATCATTTCCAATCGATAATATGTCATCCACATATAATATCAGAAATGCTAAAGAGCTCCCACTCACTTTCTTGTAAATACAGGCTTCATCATAAGTCTGTATAAAACCATATGCTTTGATCACCTCATCAAAGCATACATTCCAACTCCGAGATGCTTGCACCAGTCCATAGATGGATCGGTGGAGCTTGCACACTTTGTTAGCACCTTTAGGATCGACAAAACCTTCTGGTTGCATCATATACAACTCTTCTTTAAGAAACCCATTAAGGAATGCAGTTTTGACGTCCATTTGCCAAATTTCATATTTAACATGCGGCAATTGCTAACATTATTCAGGCTGACTTATGCATTAGTGAGAAGGTCTCATCGTAGTCAACCCCTTGAATTTGTCGAAAACCTTTTGCGACAAGTCAAGCTTTGTAGATGGTGACGTTACCATCAGTGTATGTCTTCTTCTTGAAGATCCATTTATTCTCAATGGCTTGCCGATCATCGAGCAAGTCCACAAAAGTCCACACTTTATTCTCATACATGGATCCTATCTCAAATTTCATGGCCTCAAACCATTTATCGGAATCTGGGCTCATCATAGCTTCTTCATAGTTCGTAGGTTCACCTTGGTCTAGTAACATGACTTCCAATACAGGATTACCGTGCCACTCTGGTGCGAATCATGCTCTGGCTGACCTACGAGGTTTAGTAGCAACTTGATCTAAAGTTTCATGATTATTATCATTTGCTTCCTCTCTAGTTGGTATAGGCATCACTGGAATGTTTTTCTTGTTGGGTAGCGCAGTAATTTCAAAAGAATTCCTACGCACACGCAAGATCTATCATGGTGATGCATAGCAACGAGAGGGGAAGAGTGTTGTCTACGTACCCTCGTAGACTGTAAGCGGAAGCGTTATGAAAACGTAGTTGATGTAGTCGTACATCTTCACGATCCGACTAATCCTAGTACCGAAAGTACGACACCTCTGTGATCTGCACACGTTCACCTCGGTGACGTCCCACGAACTCTCGATCCAGCTGAGTGTCGAGGGAGAGCTTCGCCAGCACGACGGCGTGATGACGGTGATGATGAAGCTACCGGAGTAGGGCTTCGCCTAAGCACTACGACGATATGACCGAGGTGGATTATGGTGGAGGGAGGCACCGCACATGGCTAAAAGCAATCAACTTGTGTGTCCTAGGGTTCCCCCTGCCCCCGTATATAAAGGAGCAAGGGGGGAGGCCGGCTGGCCCTAGGAGCGCGCCAAGGGAGGAGGAATCCTCCTCCTAGTAGGAGTAGGATTCCTCCTTTCCTAGTCCTACTAGGAGGAGAAGGGGAAAGAAGGAAAAGAGAGGAAGAGGAGAAGGAAAGGGGGGGCCCTCCCTAGTCCAATTCGGACTCCCTATAGGGAGGGGGCGCGGCTGCCCCTTGTGGCCTGCCTCCCCTCTTCCCTATGGACCATGTAGGCCCAATCTCCCCCCCAAGGGGGGGGGGATCCGGTAACCCTCCAGCACTCCGGTTTTCTCCAAAATCACCCGGAACACTTCCGGTGTCCGAATATAGCCGTCCAATATATCAATATTTATGTCTCGACCATTTAGAGACTCCTCGTCATGTCCGTGATCATATCCGGGACTCCGAACTACCTTCGGTACATCAAAACACATAAACTCATAATACCGATCGTCACCGAACGTTAAGCATGCGGACCCTACGGGTTCGAGAACTATGTAGACATGAACGAGACACGTCTCCGGTCAATAACCAATAGCGGAACCTGGATGTTCATATTGGCTCTCACATATTCTACGAAGATCGTTATCGGTCAAACCGCATAACAAAATACATTGTTCCCTTTGTCATCGGTATGTTACTTGCCTGAGATTCGATTGTCGATATCTCAATACCTAGTTCAATCTCGTTACTGGCAAGTCTCTTTACTTGTTATGTAATGCATCATCCTGCAACTAACTCATTAGTCACATTGCTTGCAAGGCTTATAGTGATGTGCATCACCGAGAGGGCCCAGAGATACCTCTCCGATACACGGAGTGAAAAATCCTAATCTCGATCTATGCCAACACAACAAACACCATCGGATACTCTTGTAGAGCATCTTTATAGTCACCCAGTTATGTTGTGACATTTGATAGCGCACTAAGTGTTCCTCCGGTATTCGGGAGTTGCATAATCTCATAGTCATAGGAACATGTATAAGTTATGGAGAAAGCAATAGAAGTAAACTAAACGATCATCGTGCTAAGCTAACGGATGGGTCAAGTCAATCACATCATTCTCTAATGATGTGATCCCGTTTATCAAACGACAACTCTTTGTCCATGGCTAGGAAACTTAACCATCTTTGATCAACGAGCTAGTCAAGTAGAGGCATACTAGTGACACTCTATTTGTCTATGTATTCACACATGTACTAAGTTTCTGGTTAATACAATTCTAGCATGAATAATAAACATTTATCATGTTATAAGGAAATATAAATAACAACTTTATTATTGCCTCTAGGGCATATTTCCTTCATTTCTGTGATGTGCTACTTTCCAATTCGAGAGAAGGTACAATTACCTCATCAATTCATAATTTCCTCCCACTCACTTCTTTTGAGAGAAACTCCTTCTCTAGAAATGTTCCATTCTTGGCAACAAAAATCTTGCCTTCGGGTCTATGGTAGAAGGTGTACCGAATTGTTTCCTTAGGGTATCCTATGAAGACGCACTTCTCCGATTTGGGTTCGAGCTTATCAGTCTGAAGTCTTTTGAAATAAGTGCCACAACCCCAAACTTTAAGAAACACCGACTTAGGTTTCTTGCCAAACCACAGTTCGTACAGTGTCGTCTCAACGGATTTAGACAGTGCCCTATTTAACATGAATGTGGTTGTCTCTAATGCATAACCCCAAAATGATAGTGGTAAATCGGTAAGAGACATCATAGAATGCACCATATATCCAATACAGTATGGTTACGACATTTAGACACACCATTACACTATGGTGTTCCAGGTGGCGTGAGTTGTGAAACATTTCCACATTGTTTTAAATGAAGGCCAAACTTGTAACTCAAATATTCACCTCCGCGATCAGATCATAGAAACTTTATTTTCTTGTTACGATGATTCTCTACTTCACTCTGAAATTCTTTCAACTTTTCAAATGTTTAAGACTTGTGTTTCATTAATTAAATACACCCGTATGTACTTAAATCATCTGTAAAGGTCAGAAAATAACGATACCCGCCGCGTGCCTCAACACTCATCGGACCGCATACATCGGTATGTATTATTTCCAATAAATCACTGGCTCGCTCCATTGTTCTGGAGAATAGAGTTTTAGTCATCTTGCCCATGAGGCATGGTTCGCAAGTATCAAATGATTCATAATCAAGTGATTCCAAAAGTCCATCAACATGGAGTTTCTTCATGTGCTTTACACCAATATGACCTAAACAGCAGTGCCACAAGTATGTTGCACTATCATTATCAACTTTGCATCTTTTGGCATCAATATTATGAATATGTATATCACTACGATCGAGATTCAATAAACCATTCACATTGGGTGTATGACCATAGAAGGTTTTATTCATGTAAACAGAACAACAATTATTCTCTAACTTAAATGAATAAACGTATTGCAATAAACATGATCTAATCATATTCATACTCAACGTAAACACCAAATAACATTTATTTAGGTTCAACACTAATCCCGAAGGTAGAGGGAGTGTGCGATGGTGATCATATCAACATTGGAATCATTTCCAACACAATCGTCACCTCGCTTTTAACTAGTCTCTGCAACTCCTGTTTTGAGTTAGTAATCTTAGCAACTGAACCGGTATCAAATACCTAGGGGTTACTACGAACACTAGTAAAATACACATCAATAACATGTATATCAAATATATCTTTGTTCACTTTGCCATCCTTCTTATCCGCCAAGTTTTTGGGGCACTTCCACTTGTAGTGACCATTTTCTTCACACAAGAAGCACTCAGTTTCAGGCTTCGGTCCAGCTTTGGGCTTCTTCATGGGAGTGGCAACTTGCTTGCCATTCTTCTTGAAGTTCCCTTTCTTTCCCTCACCCTTTTTCTTGAAACTAGTGGTCTTGTTAACCATCAACACTTGATGCTCTTTCTTGATTTCTATCTTTGCCGATTTCAACATTGCGAAGAGCATGGGAATCGTTTTTGTCATCCCTTGCATATTATAGTTCATCATGAAGTTCTAGTGTTTTGGTGATAGTGACTAGAGAACTCTGTCAATCACTATGTTATCTAGAAGATTAACTCCCACTTGATTCAAGCGATTGCAATACCCAGACATTCTGAGTACATGCTCACTGGCTGAGCTATTCTCCTCCATCTTGTAGGCAAAGTACTTGTCAGAGGTCTCATACCTCTTGACACGGGCATGAATCTGAAATACCAATTTTCAGCTCTTGGAACATCTCATATGCTCCGTGGCGTTCAAAACGTTTTTGAAGTCCCGGTTCTGAGTCGTAAAGCATGGCGCACTAAACTATCAAGTAGTCATCACATCGAGCTTGCAAAACATTCATAACGTCTGCATCTGCTCCTGCAACAGGTTTGTCACCTAGCGGTGCATCAAGGACGTAATTCTTATGTACAGCAATGAGGACAATCCTCATATCACGAACCCAGTCCGCATCATTGCTACTATCGTATTTCAACTTAGTTTTCTCTAGGAACATATCAAAAAAATATAGGAGCTATATCGCGAGCTATTGATCTACAACCTAGATATGCAAGACTATCAAGACTAAGTTCATGATAAATTAAGTTCAATTAATCAAATTACTAATGAACTCCCACTTAAATAGACATCCCTCAAGACATCTAAGTGATACATGATCCAAATCAACTAACCCATGTCCGATCATCACGTGAGATGGGGTAGTCATCATTGGTGAACATATCTATGTTGATCATATCTACTATATGACTCACGTTCAACATTTCGGTCTCCAGTGTTCCGAGACCATGTGTGTACATGCTAGGCTCATCAAGTTTAACCCAAGTATTCCGCATGTGTAAAACTGTCTTACACCCGTTGTATGTGAACGTAGAGTCTATCACACCCGATCATTACATGGTGTATCAAAACGACGAACTATAACAATGGTGCATACTCAAGGAGAACACTTATATCTTGAAATTAAGTGAAGGGATCATCTTATAATGCTACAGTCGTTCTAAGAAAAAATAAGATGCATAAAAGATAAACATCACATGCAATCAAAATATGTGACATGATATGGCCATCATCATCCTGTGCTTTTGATCTCCATCTTCAAAGCAACGTCATGATCTCCATCGTCACTGGATTGATGCCTTGATCTCCATCGTAGCATCATTGCGTCGAGGTCGTCACACCAACTATTGCTTCTACAACTATCGCTAACGCATAGTGATAAAGTAAAGCAATTACATGGCGCTTGCACTTCATACAATAAAGAGACAACCCTAAGGCTCCTACCGGTTGTCGATATTACAAAACATGATCATCTCATACATCAACATATATCACATCATGTCTTGACCATATCACATCACAACATGCCCTGCGAAAACAAGTTAGACGTCCTCTACTTTGTTGTTGCAAGTTTTATGTGGCTGCTACGGGCTTCTAGCAAGAACCATTCTTACCTACGCATAAACCACAACGGTGTTTCGTCAAGTTTGTTGTTTTAACCTTCTTCAAGGACCCGCCACAGTCCAATTTGATTCAGCTAAAGTAGGAGAAATAGACACCCGCCAGCCACCTTTATGCAAAACTAGTTGCATGTTAGTCGGTGGAACCGCTCTCATGTGCATGGACATGTAAGGTTGGTCCGGGCCGCTTCATCCCACGATACCGCCGAATCAGAATAAGACGTTGGTGGTAAGCAGTATGGCTATCACCGCCCACAACTCTTTGTGTTCTACTCATGCATATCATCTACGCATAGACCTGGCTCAAATACCACTATTGGGAATCGCTGCATGGAAAAAAATTCTACTCACACACAATGATCTATCCATGGAGATGCATAGCAACGAGGGGAAGAGTGTGTCTACGTACCCTTGTAGATCGTAATAGGAAGCATTTGTTAATGCGGCTGATGTAGTCGAACTTCTTCGCGCTTCAACCGATCAAGTATGGAACGCACAACACCTCCATATTTTGCACACATTCAGCTCGATGACATTCCTCGCCTTCTTGATCCAGCAAGATGTCGAGGTAGTAGATGAGTTCCATCAGCACGACGGCGTGGTGACGATGATGGTGAAGTGATCCTCACAGGGCTTCGCCTAAGCACTACGAAAATATGACCGGAGAAGTAAACGGTGGAGGGGCCGCCGCACATGGCTAAACAATTGTCTGGCGTGTGCTAGGGAGCCCCCTATATATATATATATATATAGGTGGGAGGGAGAGGGGAGGCAGCCAGGAGGCATCCCAAGTAGGCCGAATCCTACTTGGGGTCCTCCCAAGTGGCGCCCCCCTGCCTTATTTGTTGGAGGGGGAAGGAAAGAGGGGGAGGGGGAATCCTATTCCCTTTCTTTCCTTTCCTCCTTCCCCTTTCCTTCTCCACCTTGGCTGGCCCATATGGGGGAAAGCACCGGCCCCTTGTGGTTGGTGCATTTCCCCTCTTGGCCCATAAGGCCCATATCTTTTGCCGGGGGTGCCTGGAACCCCTTCTGGTGACCCGATAAGTACCCGTTACACCCCGAAACACTTCCGGTATCCGAATACTATCGTCCTATATATCAATCTTTACCTCTCGACTATTTCGAGACTCCTCGTCATGTTCGTGATCTCATCTGGGACTCAGAGCAACATTCGGTCACCAAATCACATAACTTATATAATACTATATCGTGATCGAACGTTAAGCATGCGGACCCTACGGGTTCGAGAACTATGTAGACATGACCGAGACACCTCTCCGGTCAATAACCAATAGTGGAACCTGGATGCCCATATTGGCTCCTACATATTCTACGAAGATCTTTATCGGTCGAACCGTTATGACAACATACGTAATTCCCTTTGTCCATCGGTATGTTACTTGCCCGAGATTCGATCATCGATACCTTCATACCTAGTTCAATATCGTTACCGGAAAGTCTCTTTACTCGTTCCGTAATACATAACCTTGTGACTAAATCCTTAGTCATTTGCTTGCAAGCTTATGATGTGTATTACCGAGAGGGCCCAGAGATACCTTTCTGATACTCGGAGTGACAAATCCTAATCTCGATCTATGCCAACTCAACAAACACCTTCGGAGATACCTGTAGAGCATCTTTATGATCACCCAGTTAGGTTGTGACATTTGATAGCACACAAGGTATTCCTCCAGTGTCTGGGAGTTGCATAATCTCATAGTCGAAGGAATAAGTATTTGACATGAAGAAAGCAATAGCAATAAACTGGAGGATCAATATGCTAAGCTAACGGATGTGTCTTGTCCATCACATCATTCTCCTAATAATGTAATCCTGTTATCAAATGACAACACATGTCTATGGTTAGGAAACCTTAACCATCTTTGATCAATGAGCTAGTCTAGTAGAGGCTTACTAGGGACACAATATTTTGTTTATGTATTCACACATGTATTTAAGTTTCCGATCAATACAATTCTATCATGAATAATAAACCTTTATCATGAATAAGGAAATATAATATGAAATAACAACTTTATTATTGCCTCTAGGGCATATTTCCTTCGGGACATAAGAGACCATTTATTATTTGGTTGCAGGGTTGTTTGAGAGAAACTATCTTCATCCTATTCCTCCCACAAATTGATAAACCTTAGGTCATCCACTCGAGGGAAAATTGCTACTGTCCTATAGAACTCTGCGCTTGGAGGCCCAACACGTGTCTACAAGAATAAAGTTGCGTAGTAGACAACAAGCTCTTTTCTGGCGCCATTGCCAGGGAGGTGAGTGCTTGAAGGTATATCTTTAGATCTTGCAATTGAATCTCTTAGTTTCTTGTTTTATCACTAGTTTGGTTTATAAAAGAAAACTACAAAAAAAGGAATTGAGGTTGCATCATATTATTCATCTTTATAATGTCTTTCGTGAAAATGATGAAAAGGAAAATTGTGCTCAGTTGATAGAAGAAGAATTCTATAAAATGTTTGATAAAAAATCTTTGAATGATGAGCATGATTGTGATGTTGTTAGTATGAATTCTTTGAATATCCGTGATGCTAATGATATGCAAAGCTACAAGCTTGGTGATGCTATATTTGATGAAGATGATATTTTTAGTCCCCCAAGTTTTGATGAGAAATTTTATTATGATGAAAGCATGTCTCCTATTTATGATGATTATATTGATGAAAGTGGGTTTGGAAGAGTGTCAACTTTATGTAATGATGATCCCACTATTTTGGAGGGTGTTGAATCTTATTATAATAATTATGAAAGTGGATTTGGAGAGGTCATAACTTTATTTAGTGACGAATCCACTATTTTGGAAGAGGTTTCAATTAATTATGATGAGAACCAAGTTGCTATCTATGATGATTATGGTGATGACATGCATGCTAAATTGAATAATGATAACCATGAAACTTGTCATCATGATTTTAATTTTCAATCACATGATAGTCATTTTGTTGAGTTTGCTCCCACTACTATTCATGAGAACAAATTTTATTATGTGGAGAGTAAGAAAATTTCTATGTTTATGTATCATGAAAAGAATGCTTTATGTGATGGCTATATTGTTGAATTCATTCATGATGTTACTGAAAATTATTGTGAGAGAGGACCATATGCTTTTAGGTATTGCAACAATATCAAGTTTCCTCTCTTTATGTTGAAAATTTTGAAGTTGCACTTGTTTTGCCTTCCTATGCTAGTTGATTCTATCGGTGTTCTGGGAACGGGGGTACCTAGACTTGCCTGCTTGCGCCCATGGCGTGGCTTCATCAATGGCCTGGTACGGCCCACCTTCAACATCAACAACTCAAGACCCTCGCGAGGGGGCAAGCCTCGTGAGGCGGACAACACCAAGACCTCCAGGAGGAGCAGCCTCCTCAGGCTGGCTCCTAAGAGGCGGAGATCTCTATGCAAACCCCACCTCATGAGGTATAGATGACATGAGCCATGACAACCAAGGCCAGGCGGGCACCAGCGGGCCCAGGACAACAGTTTCCTTTTTGGTGCCACGGAGGCAAGCGCAGGCACGGAGTCCCAAGGAATCAACCAAAGGTTTCCATTCCCGTGCAACAAGACCAAGACCGCCAGGACGGCAGGACGGAGGTCATCTCCGAGCCCACCACAGCGTCATGACCAGAGGCTTTGCAGGCGAATAGTACTTTTGTTAGGATAGGATGTACTAGTTGTATCCCTTCGAATTTGGCCGTTGTGGGATCCCTTCCCGCCTTCATTTGGGAAGAGGACCAAGGCCACTATAAATAGGACTTAGCCACCACCGTAGAGAGGGATCGGATGGATTCCACCCTAACCAGCTCACCAGCTCACACAAGACAAGAGCACGCCTCCTGAGCTTGCTCTCCCATTGTACTAGTTCATCCTCAGCCCCTCGAGGCCAATCCACCACAAAGCAGGAGTATGGTTTTACACCGCAAGGTGGCCCAAACCTAGGTAAACTGTTGTGTCCCATTTCCTTCCTATTCATCGAGCTAGGCCATGAGGTTGGCGGGTAGGCAGACTGGGGAGGTTGAGTTCTTCGCACGCACCAAGAGTTCGAATATATCAATGGTCTGCGGAGCCCAAAATCCGACATTTGGCGCTCCAAGTAGGGGTGCGTCGGAGCCCCTCTTCTTCCAGTCGATCTACCGCCACCCCGCTATTCTCATGGCTGATGCTCCGAGGGCTCATGTTGAGAGCTGGGTTGCTCGGCCTGCCCGAGCAGCGTCGTCCTCCCAAGAGGATCTCCACTCCGCACTCCTGGCGGCCCGCACGCCGCCCAACGTCATCGGTCGCGGGTGGCGTGGGTCCTCGCCGCCCGCCCTCGTGCCATGTCATACTCGCGCCACCACATGATATTCGAGCTACACTGTGGCGATGGGCCACACACTCGCCGGGAGCAGGCGAACATGCAAGCCGTGCTCATCGTGGCGCGAGAGCTGCTGCGATGCAGGTTGGCGGAAGGTGGCTGTGATGCCTAGCTGGAGCGGGTCGCCGAGCTGCTTGATGCCGCATGCACGGGCGCGGCAGCCTTCTGCACCCTGCCTACGTCGCAAACAACACTGGGGGTGCGTGCCAGCCACCATCATGCTCGCGTACCCCTTCTTGGAGCACCTGGGGGGCCCGACGGCGCCAACCCGGCTCACGGCGCCGCTCGTCCTACCCAAGGTATGCTACCTTCTGGCGAGGCAAGCTCGGGCGGTCCCTCCTGGGGCTGCGCCAGGATGCCACCCTATGGCCACCGGATCTTAGCGCCGAGCCCGGTGCCAACGACGCGGGACGGCCAGGCGGTGATCCCGACGTGGCAACTTTGGACGCCTATGTACCTCCCATGATGGACCTGCTGTAGACGCCAAAAGAAGGCCCCCACTCGTTCCCCTTATGAGGCTGGGTATCAGGGGCACAAGAGGCCGAGGCTTTCTGCGAGCCACCCGGGAGCTTCACCGACACCTTCAACGACAACTGGGTACAGCCGATATCTCAGGAGCACGATTACGCTAACCATGGACCGCAGGTGAACCAAGCCACAGCGGCAGCTAGGGACCCCAGGGTGATGGCCTCGCCGCAGGCGGGCGGGGCGCATTGGGGGCTGCATGGGGGGAGCCCGGTGCCAGGGCCTCCTCCACGCCGTGTGGAGCAAGGCGCCGCACGGAGGTAGGTCCCTATCGGGGAAGGCGTGGGCGAGCCGTTCCCCCGGCGCAGGGCCTGCGGTCGCCGGGGGCACCGCCAGCGTCCCCCTTGCCCCTTGGTCTCGTCCTGGTTTTCGGACGCCCCAATGGTAGTCGGGGGAGGCGCTGGGTGGGGCCCCTGTCAGGCGCCATGGAAATACGCGAGGGTCTCCGCTTGTGACACTCACGTAATAATGAGTTGGGGTTGTACATGTCCCGGGGTCTCTTGAGTGCTGCCCTCGGGCCTCACGGGGGCTCCCACCCACATCCAAGTGGAACCATCATGCTTCGTGCTGGCCGTCGACACTGTCCCCCAATGACTATGCCCACGCCCAGTGGAAGCACTTAGCTCCGCGCTGGTGAGAAGACAAGAAGACTAGCTAGGTGCCGAACGCGGCCGTTTGTTATCGCCCTTCTTTCTGTAACCCAGCTTGCCGTCTTTTGGAATGAGATTTGGAGTTTCTTGCGTTTGTTAAAAGATAAAATGGGGGGAGTTTTTATTGGCTCATGGTGATTTCTTGCTTTCTGGCTTTGTGTTTGAGAGTGAAGCACATGCCTGCCACCCCCCCGTGAGCTCCCCGCGAGCGGGGGCTGGGCGTGGCATGCGCGTGTCAAGCACGCCCAGGCAATACTGAGGCCCCCTCGGGATCGGGAATGCAACTACTGCAGGAACACCGCACGCATACCTTGCCGTAATTCCGCAGTCGACTCCTCGCGAGGCTCTCTTGGACGGGCTAACCTGCTCCTCAGGCGGGCCGAAACCTTGCGAGCCCTTGGAAGGATGACATCAGGAGAAGGGCGCTTCTACAATGACAAGACCCCCTCGGGACCCACGAGACCGGAGCTAAATCACGACAACTACTCCCCTAGGTCCACGACGACACGTTCCAAGTCCTATTTTAAGGCAGATTGTCATTTCATACATTATAAGGGGCTCCCCCTTGAAAAATGCTTTCACGCCCCGTAGGGCCATGTCCGAAGGGTTTTCCATACATGTCAGGGCAAAAGGGAAATCCGGGCCTAGCTGGACGTGCAGCTTCCGGCGCCGTCTTCATCCGCGCCGCCTGCGCTCTCGCTGTAACATCCCAATTTTCAATTAGGATGTTATGCATAGGTCATCATATGCATATCATATTTTTACTTGCTTTTGGTTGTGATCCTAGAAATCTTAAGCAACTCAAGGACCCAAGGAGAGAGTTGGAGGTTCCACTAAAATTTCATATTTGAATTTATTTCAAATTTGAATAAAGGATCAATTTGATTTTAATATTTTCCTCCAATTATTTCCAGTAACAAAAATAAAAGAGAGAAGATAATATGACTTCAACAGAAGAGAAATATTGGAGGAGAAATTTTAAAATAAATTTCTTATTTTATTTGTATTTTATTAGCTATTTTATTTGAATTTGAAAAAAACTTGCATTTTTTGAGCCACCCAGCCAGCTCCCACCCCTCCCCTTAAATAGCGACCCCGGGGTCCCCTTGGGACCCCGAGCTAGCCGCCACCTTTAGCCGCCGCCGCCGAGCGCCGCTGCCACCCGCCGCCTCCCACCCCGCAGCCTGCCGCCGCCTTTAGCCGCTGGAGCCACCGCAACCACCGCCATCCAGATCCGCCGCCGGTTTTTCCGACAAAAACCGTCGAACCAGTAAAAACCGAGAAAACCCTGCCCGATTTTTTGTCGTTTTTTTCGTTAGATCGGTTTTATTTTTAGGATTCGCTAATTAGCGAACATTCACCCAATCTTCTCTGTTAATGACTTTAATCATAGATTAGTCCTTGATCTTCAAACCCTCATTACTTTTTACTCGTTTATCCAAATCCACTGAAACCAATGCCAAAATCTTAGTCTTGTTCCCCTATTTCCATATAATTTACTTGAACATGGTTTTGACAATTTAAAATTTGGTTTCAAGCAGATTTGATTTCGGACTTTTTTGGTCGTAGTTTGAGTTTTGTAACTCCGATTCGATTGTTTCTTTTTGCAAATCGAAGCTCTTCACTTGAACTTTCAGTTTGGATCTTTTATTTTGGGTTTTAACTTTGCATCTTATGCTTGAGTGCTTATGTATGCTATTGTTTGTTCACGATAGAGTTTCCGGAGTGCGAAGCGTGCTACTACGAGTCACTAGGGTTTTCAGATTGTCAGCAAGGCAAGTAACACTTTGATCATATCCTTTTATTACCCAGTTTTTTTTGCATTAGTTTCGACCCTCAAACATTGCATCAGTAGGTTTGATTAACATGTGGGTTTTGGGAAGTAGTTGATGAGGTAGGAACCTATTGCCTTTTATATCAAACCCTGGGAGTTCTACGTTATGCTTATACTGCTATGCTATGCCCGTAGACGTGGTTTGGTTTTGAGTGATCCATGATAGATGTGAGAGTTATTATTAATTAAAGGTTAAACTTAAGGTGGCTGCTTTAATACACATCTGGGTGGAATGGTTGGGGCACCTTGGAGCACCCAGTGGTTGTCCGGGCACCTGGAGCAATACAGTGTTGTCCTAGGATATCCCGGTGTACTCGTGTGATCATCCTATGGAATGCCAGCCAGGCTAAAGGGATCATAAGATAATTCATGCTAGAAACTTCCTTGTGCAGACACAAGCCATTATGGGCTCTGGCATAGTTGAGTATGTTGTGTGACCTCTTTCACTGGTAGGCTAGCAGATGTTGGGGAAAGTAGGTGGTACTGTCTACCCAGAGTAAAGAGTTAATGCTTCGGAAAAACTGTGTCTTGATCATCCGTTTCTCAAATGTCATGTAGTGCGAGAAATCCAACGGAGGAGATCGGGTCCTGTGGGGAAAAGTGCGCTAACCTATGCAGAGTGTACAAACTAATCATGGTTAGCTGTGTCCCCGGTTATGGACGTCTTGAGTATCTGGTACTTGAATTATTCATTTGATCTCATCACTTTATTTAATTATTTTGTTGGGTTATAATTATTATTTTGGGATTGACTTGGAGGAACCTTCTCAATAATTTTCAACCAACTTTGTAGTTAAATAAAATATATTCCATTGTTGTAGGGAAAAATCAGCTTTATGCAAATGATAACCATAGATCCTCCACCAGCCATATATGCATGTAGTGATAGCTATTCTTTGTTCATTGCTCTGTAGTGTTATCTTGCCAGCATATTCCATGTGCTGACCTACACAGGCTGCAAAGTATTATGTTGCAGAGTTTTCAGATGAAGAGTAAGGTGCGCTAGGTCGTTGTCATGCACTTAGTTTTGCCGTGGAGTTGGATGGACTCTTCTACCTTTGAAGCTTCCGTTGTTATCTTATTTAGATGGCCTTCATCCATATTATTTTAATAAGTTCTCTTTTGAGACATTCGATGTAATAAGTGTGTGGTTGAACTCTATTATAAATCCTCTAGTATTGTGTGTATCAGCAATACCGATCCAGGGATGACACTTAAGCACAAAGACTTGACCATCTGAGGTCGGGTCACTACAAGATGGTATCACAGCACACGCTGACTATAGGACGTGACCACTAGGATAAGCCATAGGACACTCTTCTCTACTCATTTCTGACTCCTCTCCATTTTCTACTCTATAGATGGCTGACCCGAGGAACAAGTTCACTCAACCGGATGAAGACACCCCTTTTGGACGACACTTGAAGGAAGTCACTAGGTACCTGAGCATCGGAATACCAAGCTTCACCGAGACCTACATCGCCACTTTACCCGAGGAAGAGCGCTGGATGATTTGAGTCCATGTTCCAGGAAGGACATTCACGCCAGTTACTGAGCCCATAGAGTTTTCCTTTGATGCACCAACCTGGAGCCTAGGAAAGAGCATGGCCGCCTACATCGCCATTGGACGCATAGGCGAGGTATACCACGAGGATCTTAAGGACACCATCTACCAGATTTGTGGATGCCGAGATGAGTAATGGGAGTTGATTTGCACCAGGAAGGATAGATCCATTGTATCCTACATCTAGGAGTTAAATTAGCACATTCGTCGTCGGGAGAACCAGATGTGCGCTAGCATGATAGACATGAAGAAAGTGATGACCAGGAACATGGAGCTAGAAGAGTAACTCAAGTCTACACGCGATGGATATGAAGAGGAAATAGCAGTACTACTGGAGAAGAATGAAGATCTGAAGAAGAAGCTAGGAATATTCATGGGAAATCCTGAACCCAAGGAAGACAACCATCCTAAAGACTACATCATAATCAACGACACCGACTCTACCCCCGATAGTGATGATGATTATGAAGAAGAAGCTGGAGCAGATATCATGGAGTCATCCATCGATCAAAATTTCTAGTCGACCACCATATTATTAGTAGTATTCTCCCATGTATATAGTAATAGTTCGAGCATTTTGTAACGGTAGTTTAGATTGATTGTATGATCTTGTTTGAATTGAGTGGTGTGAAATGAATGTGTTTGTCTCATGTGCATATGGGTAGTGATTTCTCTCTAGACCTCACTCTATTATATTCTCACCCCTCTAAACCTATCAGATGCCTCCGAGACGTGACCCCGGATTTGTCTTCCAACCAGAGCTCACTCAGTTGATCCAACAGCAGAATGCCTTGATGCAATAACAACAACCCACCGCCACCACCTCCAGTTGAAAATTTAGCCTGTTTCCTAAGGTTGAATCCGCCGGTGTTCTCTAGTAGCACCGAGCCGATTGTGGCTGATGATTGGCTCCGCAGGATTGGAAGGGAGCTGACCACCGCAGGTTGCACAGATGCTGAGAAGGTGCGCTTTGCCGCACATCAACTGGATGGACCCGAGCCTCATGGTGGGAGAATTACACAACCACTTTCCCTATAGCCAATGTCACTTGGGATCAGTTCCAGCAAGCATTCCACACTGCAGCAGTCTTAACCAGAGCTATGAGCATGAAGAAGTGTGAGTTTCGCAACTTATGCCAGGGAAATCGTACCGTGGGGCAGTACGTGGATAACTTCAGTAAGTTAGTTCGCTATGCCCTAGATGATGTGGCCACAGATGCCGCAAAGAAGGAGAAGTTTATGGAAGGGCTAAATGATGAGCTGAGTATGCATTTGATGGTGGCAACATTCACTAACTATCAGGAGTTGGTAGACAGGGCTCTTATGATTGAAGGCAAGCAGCAGCAGATAGAGAGCCGCAAAAGGAAGTATGGACAAGGGAGGTACAACTCTGGAGCTCAGCAGAAGCCTCATTTTACTCCAAACTCAGGAGGACATACCCATCATAACCATGGAGGCCACACTCACAATGGAGGGAGTTCACATAACCATAGTGGTCCCAAGAATGGTAATGGGAATGGAGGAAACAACGGTGAGAACCGTTTCAACCCCACTACACCCGCCAAGAAGGATCTAAGTCACATTACTTGTTTCAAGTGTGGGAAGACTGGACACTACGCCATCGAGTGTCCTGAAGCAAAGAATGGAAATGGCAATGGAAGCTCAGGGAAGAAGCCAAACCCTTTCAACAGAGGTCAGGTGAACCACATTAACATGGAGGAAGTTGAAGAGCAGCCTGACGCAGTGATTGGTAAGTTTTTGATTAAGTCATTTACCGCTCTCGTTCTTTTTGACACTGGTGCATCGCATTCATACATATCAAGGTGATTTGTGGACAAGTTTAAGTTGCCAACCCTAGCCCTTAGGTCACCCATGTTAGTAAGCTCGCCAGGAGAGGAGTATATGGCCAACCGATGGTGTGGTCGGTTACCATTAACCATTGGTAGCCATGTTTTCCCCTCAGACCTAGTAATTTTGGAGTCACAAGGATTGGATATAATACTAGGCATGGATTGGCTATCGAAGTATGGAGGAAACATCGACTGTGCTAGTAAGTCGATACTACTCACCACCCCTGAGGGAAAGATGATCAAGTATGTATCTAGGCATGCGCCAAGGAGGACTCAAGTAAATTCCCTCTCGGGAGTTGTTCAGGAGGAAGTACCAGTTGTGAAGGATTACCCCGATGTATTTCCAGAGGAATTACCAGGCATGCCACCAGATCGAGACATAGAATTTTTGATAGAGTTGTTGCCAGGCACCGGACCAATATCAAAGAGACCATATCGGATGCCCACAAATGATCTATATGAAATTAAGAAGCAGATTAAGGAGTTATTGGAGAAAGGTTATACTCGACCAAGTTCATCACTATGGGGAGCCCCAGTGCTCTTAGTCGAGAAGAAGGATGGATCTTTGAGAACGGTTGTTGATTATCGTGCATTGAATGAAGTGACGATCAAGAACAAGTACCCACTACCGATGATCAATGATTTGTTTGACCAGCTACAGGGAACCAAAGTATTCTCCAGGATCGATCTTCGACCAGGATACCACCAGTTGAAGATCCGAGAACAGGATATACCTAAGATAGCTTTTACCACCAGGTACAGGCTATATGAGTACACAATCATGTCTTTTGGATTGACTAACGCACCTGCCTATTTTATGAGTATGATGAATAAGGTGTTCATGGAGTTCTTGGATAAGTTTGTTGTGGTGTTCATAGACGACATATTAGTGTACTCGAAGAATGAAGAGGAACACAAGGAACACTTGTTCTTAGTTCTCGAGAAGCTCAGAGAACATTAGCTATATGCCAAGTTCAGCAAGTGCGAATTTGGTTGAAAGAAGTCGGATTTCTTGGACATGTTATATCAGGAGAAGGTATAGCAGTAGACCCTACCAAGGTTCAGTCTGTCACTGAGTGGTTGGCACCCACCTCAGTTGGGGAGATCCGTAGTTTTCTGGGACTCGCAGGATACTATCTGAGGTTCATTGAGAATTTTTCCAAGATTGCGAAACCCATGACAGAGTTGTTGAAGAAGGACACCAAGTTCAAATGGACCGAGGAATGTGAGGCCAGTTTTCAGGAGTTGAAGAAATGTTTGGTTACATCCCTAGTGCTGATTCTTCCAGATATACGCAAGGATTTCCAAGTTTATTGTGATGCTTCTCGCATGGGACTTGGAGGTGTACTTATCCAAGACGAAAGAGTTGTTTCATATGCCTCACGTTAGCTTCGACCTCATGGGTTGAATTATGCCACACATGATTTGGAGTTAGCAGCCGTAGTGCATGCGCTCAGGACCTGGATACATTTTCTTATTGGAAACCATTGTGAGGTCTACACAGACCATAAGAGTTTGAAGTATATTTTCACACAGAAGGAGTTGAATCTCAGGCAGAGGAGATGGTTGGAGCTAATAAAGGATTATGAGATGAAGCTACATTATCATCCAGGAAAGGCCAATGTCGTAGCAGACGCTTTGAGCCGCAAGAGTTATGTGAATACCCTCATAAGTGGAGGATTACTGCAGGAGTTAGTCGACGATCTCAAGGAACTTCGTTTGGAGATAGTGCCAAGAGGATTTGTTGCAACAATGGAAGTTCAGTCTACGTTATTGGGAAGGATTTGAGAAGCTCAGAAGGATGATAAGGAGATTGCTGAGATAAAGGAGAAGATGAGAGAAGGAAAGGCCAAAGGTTTTCCTGAAGATGAGCATGAAACTTTATGGTTTGAGGACCATGTTTATGTGCCTAATGACTCGGAGATCAGGAAGTTAATACTTCAGGAAGCTCATGACTCGCCATACTCGATTCTCCCGAAAACACTAAGATGTATTTGGATTTGAAGCAACGTTTCTGGTGGACAGGTATGAAGAAGGATATTGCCGAGTATGTAGCCGTATGTGATGTATGTCAGAGAGTTAAGGCAGAACACTAGAAGCCAGCAGGATTATTACAACCTATGCCGATACGTGAATGGAAGTGGGTTAAACTTGGCATGGACTTTATCACCAGATTACCCAGGACAAGATCAGGATATGTCTCCATCTGGGTAGTAGTTGATCGCTTGACCAAAGTGGTTCACTTCATCCATGTGAAAACCACTTAAAGGAGTGCGAAGTTGGCCAGGATATATATGACCAGGATCGTATGTCTGCATGGAGTTCCGAGGACCATCGTATCAGATAGAGGAACACGGTTTACTTTGAAGTTTTGGAATCACTTGCACCAGACTTTGGGTACCAGGTTAGAGTTCAGTACAGCCTTTCATCCACAGACAGATGGACATACCAAGAGAGTCAATCAGATTCTGGAGGACATGTTGAGAGCTTGTGCGCTAGATTATGGATCTAGTTGGGATGATAATTTGCCTTACACAGAATTCTCATACAACAACAGTTATCAAGCTAGTTTGAAGATGGCCCCTTTCGAAGCTTTGTATGGAAGAAGGTGTACGACACCATTGATGTGGGATGAAGTTGGAGACCGTCAGTTGTTCGGACCAGATTTAATCAGAGAGTCTGAAGAGAAGGTTAAGTTAATTCATGATAGACTGAAGGTAGCCCAGTCCAGACAGAAGAGTTATGCTGATACAAAACGCGAGGAGGTAGTCTATGAAATTGGAGACAGGGCATATCTTCGTGTGTCACCGCTTCGAGGAGTTAAACGATTTGGAGTTAAAGGAAAATTAGCCCCAAGATTTGTAGGACCATATCGAGTTTTGGAACGTATGGGAGAAGTGGCCTACAAGTTGGAGTTACCCGAAGGACTTTTAGGAGTTCATGATGTGTTTCATGTTCCCAGTTGAAGAAGTGCCATTCAGAGATGGCCGATATTCCTCTGAGAGATATAGTGCCCCTGGAAGCAATTCAATTAGAGAGTGACCTAACCTACGAGGAGAAACCTGTCAAGATTCTTGAGTTTGCCAACCGAGTTACACGCAGCAAGGCTATCAAGTTTTGCAAAGTTCAGTGGAGCCACCATACCGAGGAAGAAACCAACTGGGAGCGAGAAGAAGACCTACGGAAAGACCACCCACACCTATTTTCTAGCCAACCCGAATCTCGAGGGCGAGATTCATCTTAAGGGGGTAGGTTTATAACATCCCAATTTTCAATTTGGATGTTATACATAGGTCATCATATGCATATCATATTTTTACTTGCTTTTGGTTGTGATCCTAGAAATCTTAAGCAACTCAAGGACCCAAGGAGAGAGTTGGAGGTTTCACTAAAATTTCATATTTAAATTTATTTCAAATTTGAATAAAGGATCAATTTGATTTTAATATTTTTCCTCCGATTATTTTCAATAACAAAAATAAAAGGGAGAAGATAATATGACTTCTTCAACAGAAGAGAAATATTGGAGGAGAAATTTTAAAATCAATTTATTATTTTATTTGTATTTTATTAGCTATTTTATTTGAATATGAGAAAAACTTGTGCATTTAGTCCAGAAAAATGTTCATGATGTCCTAATATTAGGTTTGGACGGTGAAAATTGTTTCTGGATTTTTAGGATTTTTATATTTTATTAGGATTTTTATTCGCTGTGGCAAAATTGTTTTTAAAAAATAAAAAAAGTTTCCTCGGCCGGCCCAGCCGCAGCAGGGCCACGGCCAGCGCGCCGCCGTCTTCCTCCGACTCGGGAACGGAGTCCCGAGTGCGCCGCCGCCGCCGCCGTGTCCGACCAGGACACGGGCACACGCCCCCCCTCAGCAAGCCACCCAGCCAGCTCCCACCCCTCCCCTTAAATAGCGACCCCGGGGTCCCTTGGGACCCCGAGCCAGCCGCCGCCGCCGCTGCCGCCCGCCGCCTCCCACCCCGCAGCCCGCCGCCGCCTTTAGCCGCCGCAACCACCGCCGGTTTTTCTGACGAAAACTGTCGAACTGGTAAAAACCGAGAAAACCCCGCCCGATTTTTTTTCTAATCTCGGTTTTTTCTGTTAGATCGGTTTTATTTTTAGGATTCGCTAATTAGCGAACGTTCACCAAATCTTCTCTTTTAATGAATGAATTCGTTCATTAGCCTCTGTTAGCGGACGTTCGTCCGATGAATTTTTCTTTTTATTTTAATTTTCGGTTAGGGACCTATCCGCGAATACTTTTATCATAGATTAGTCCCTGATCTTCAAACCCTCGTTACTTTTTACTCGTTTATCCAAATCCAGTGAAACCAATGCCAAAATCTTAGTCTTGTTCCCCTATTTCCATATAATTTAATTGAAAATGGTTTTAACAATTTAAAATTTGGTTTCAAGCAGATTTGATTTCGGACTTTTTGGGTCGTAGTTTGAGTTTCGTAACTCCGATTCGATTGTTTCTTTTTGCAAATTGAAGCTCTTCACTTTAACTTTTAGTTTGGATCTTTTATTTTGGGGTTTACCTTTGCATCTTATGCTTGAGTGCTTATGTATGCTATTGTTTGTTCACGATAGAGTTTCCGGAGTGCGAAGCATGCTACTATGAGTCACTAGGGTTTTCAGATCATCAGCAAGGCAAGTAACACTTTGATCATATCCTTTTATTACCCCGTTTTTTTGCATTAGTTTCAACCCTCAAACATTGCATCAGTAGGTTTGATTAACATGTGGTTTTTGGGAAGTAGTTGATGAGGTAGGAACCTATTGCCTTTTATATCAAACCCTGGGAGTTCTACGTTATGCTTATACTGCTATGCTATGCCCGTAGACGTGGTTTGGTTTTGAGTGATCCATGATAGATGTGAGAGTTATTATTAATTAAAGGTTAAACTTAAGGTGGCTGCTTTAATACACATCTGGGTGGAATGGTTGGGGCACCTTGGAGCACCCAGTGGTTGTCCGGGCACCTGGAGCAATACAATGTTGTCCTAGGATATCCCGGTGTACTCGTGTGATCATCCTATGGAATGCCAGCCAGGCTCAAAGGGATCATAAGATAATTCATGCTAGAAACTTCCTTATGCAGACACAAGCCATTATGGGCTCTGGCATAGTTGAGTATGTTGTGTGACCTCTTTCACTGGTAGGCTAGCAGATGTTGGGGAAAGTAGGTGGTACTGTCTACCCAGAGTAAAGAGTTAATGCTTCGGAAAAACTGTGTCTTGATCATCCATTTCTCAAATGTCATGTAGTGCGAGAAATCCAACGGAGGAGATCGGGTCCTGTGGGGAAAAGTGCGCTAACCTATGCAGAGTGTACAAACTAATCATGGTTAGCTGTGTCCCCGGTTATGGACGTCTTGAGTATCTGGTACTTGAATTATTGATTTGATCTCATCACTTTATTTAATTAATTTGTTGGGTTATAATTATTATTTTGGGATTGACTTGGAGGAACCTTCTCAATAATTTTCAACCAACTTTGTAGTTAAATAAAATATATTCCGTTGTTGTAGGGAAAAACACCTTTATGCAAATGATAACCGTAGAGCCTCCATCAGCCATATATGCATGTAGTGATATCTATTATTTGTTCGTTGCTCTATAGTGTTATCTTGCCAGCATATTCCATGTGCTGACTTACACAGGCTGCAATGTATTATGTTGCAGAGTTTTCAGACGAAGAGTAAAGTGCGCTAGTTGTCATGCACTCAGTTTTGCCGTGGAGTTGGATGGACTCTTCTACCTTCGAAGCTTCCGCTGTTATCTTATTTAGATGGCCTTCAGCCATATTATTGTAATAAGTTCTCTTTTGAGACATTTGATGTAATAAGTGTGTGATTGAACTCTGTTATAAATCCTTGAGTACTGTGTGTGTCAGCAATACCGATCCAGGGATGACACTTAAGCACAAAGACTTGACCATCTGAGGTCGGGTCACTACAGTCGCTGGCATCGCCGTCATCATTCTCGTCTGCACCACCCCCGTTGGTCGCAACCACGACTGCGTCATCCTCGGGAGCGAACTCCAAGCAGGTCGTCCACCTAGACCGACAAGTTGTCCTGGATGACCCGGGCACGGGGGCTATCACAACATCAAAATCAAAGTGGGGGTCAAGGTTGAGAAGTTGGATGAAGACGCATGAGAACGCGCGCCCTCACGGCCCGGTCCTCCAGACGGGTGATACATCTCCAACGTATCTGTAATTTTTGATTGTTCCATGCTATATTATATTCTGTTTTGGATATTATTGGGCTTTATTATACACTTTTATATTATTTTTGGGACTAACCTATTAACCGGAGGCTGAGACCAGAATTGCTGTTTTTTGCCTATTTTAGGGTTTCGCAGAAAAAGAATATCAAACGGAGTCCAAAACGGAATGAAACCTTCGGGAACGTGATTTTTGGAACAAACATGATCCAGAGGACTTGGATCCTACGTCAAGACATCAACTAGAGGCCACGAGGTAGGGGGCGCGCCTAACCCCCTGGGCGCTCCCTCCACTCTCGTGGGCCCCTTGTTGCTCCACCAATGTACAACTTCCTCCTATATATACCTACGTACCCCCAAACTACCAGATACGGAGCCAAAACCCTAATTCCACCGCGTAACTTTCTGTATCCACAAGATCCCATCTTGGGGCCTGTTCCGGAGCTCCGTCGGAGGGGGCATCGATCACGGAGGGCTTCTACATCAACACCATAGCCTCTCCAATGAAGTGCGAGTAGTTTACCTCAGACCTACGGGTCCATAGTTATTAGCTAGATGGCTTCTTCTCTCTTTTTGTATCTCAATACAAAGTTCTCCCCCTCTCTTGTGGAGATCTATTCGATGTAATCTTCTTTTGCGGTGTGTTTGTTAAGACCGATGAATTGTGGGTTTATGATCAAGTTTATCTATGAACAATATTTGAATCTTCTCTGAATTCTTTTATGTATGATTGGTTATCTTTGCAAGTCTCTTAGAATTATCAGTTTGGTTTGGCCTACTAGATTGATCTTTCTTGCAATGGGAGAAGTGCTTAGCTTTGGGTTCAATCTTGCGGTGTCCTTTCCCAGTGACAGTAGGGGCAGCAAGGCACATATTGTATTGTTGCCATCGAGGATAAAAAGATGGGGTTTTCATCATATTGCATGAGTTTATCCCTCTACATCATGTCATCTTGCTTAAAGCGTTACTCTGTTCTCTTGAACTTAATACTCTAGATGCATGCTGGATAGCGGTCGATGTGTGGAGTAATAGTAGTAGATGCAGGTAGGAGTCGGTCTACTTGTCTCGGACGTGATGCCTATATACATGATCATACCTAGATATTCTCATAATTATGCTCAATTCTGTCAATTGCTCAACAATAATTTGTTTACCTGCCGTGAATACTTATGCTCTCGAGAGAAGACACAAGTGAAACCTATGGCCCCGGGGTCTATCTTCCATCATATTAATCTTCCAATACTTAGTTATTTTTATTGCCTTTTATTTTACTTTGCATCTTTATCATAAAAATACCAAAAATATTATCTTATCATATCTATCAGATCTCACTCTTGTAAGTGACCGTGTAGGGATTGACAACCCCTTATCGCGTTGGTTGCGAGGATTTATTTGTTTGTGTAGGTACGAGGGACTCGTGCGTGGCCTCCTACTGGATTGATACCTTGGTTCTCAAAAACTGAGAGAAATACTTACGCTACTTTGCTGCACCACCCTTTCCTCTTCAAGGGAAAACCAACGCAAGTGCTCAAGAGGTAGCAAGAAGGATTTCTGGCACCGTTGCCGGGGAGGTCTACGCACAAGTCAACATACCAAGTACCCGTCACAGCCCTTATCTCCCGCATTACATTATTTGCCATTTGCCTCTCGTTTTCCTCTCCCCCACTTCACCATTGCCGTTTTATTTGCCCTCTCTCTCTATCCTCCCTCTCTTTCTCTATTTGCCTCTTTTTGCACGTTCCTCGTTTGCTTGTGTGTTGGATTGCTTGCTTGTCGCGATGGCTCAAGATAACACTAAATTGTGTGACTTTACCAATGCCAACAACTATGATTTTATTAGCACTCCGGTTGCACCTCTTACCGATGCTGAATCTTGTGAAATTAATGATGCCTTGCTGTGTCATGAAAGATCCATTTTTCGGCCTTCCTAGTGAAGATGCCGTGTAACGCCACAGACACACCCGCCGGTGGTCGTTACTCCTGGCGGGATCTAGACTGGCCCCACATATCAATACTAGTCTTTTCTGCGCACTTTGTCCTCACTCATGCGCACCCGGGAGCAACTTCTCGGTCGGTCACCCATCCTGAAACTACACCAAGCTGAGCATGCTTAACTTTGCAGTTCTGTCCGAATGGGCTTCCAGAAAAGAAGGAATTCCTTATTGATATGAGTAGTCTATCATCCCTAATAAGCCAGGCTATCACATGCTGCTACCCATCTAAATAGCTTCGTTGATTTGTGTGATATGCAAAATAAGAAAGATGTGGATAATGATATTGTTAAATTGAAGCTATTTCCTTTTTCGCTTAGAGATCGTGCTAAAGCTTGGTTTTCGTCTTTGCCTAAAAATAGTATTGATTCGTGGAATAAGTGCAAAGATGCGTTTATCTCTAAGTATTTTCCTCCCGCCAAGATCATCTCTCTTAGAAATGATATTATGAATTTTAAGCAACTTGATCATGAACATGTTGCACAAGCTTGGGAGAGGATGAAATTAATGATACGTAATTGCCCTACGCATGGTTTGAATTTGTGGATGATTATACAAAATTTTTATGCCGGATTGAATTTTGCTTCTAGAAATCTTTTAGATTCGACCGCGGGAGGCACTTTTATGGAAATCACTTTAGTAGAAGCTACTAAACTCCTAGATAATATTATGGTTAATTATTCTCAATGGCACACTGAAAGATCTACTAATAAGAAAGTGCATGCTATAGAAGAAATTAATGTTTTGAGTGGAAAGATGGATGAACTTATGAAATTATTTGCTAATAAAAGTGTTTCTTCTGATCCTAATGATATGCCTTTGTCTACTTTTACTGAGAACAATAATTAATCTATGGATGTGAATTTTGTTGGTAGGAATAATTTTGGTAACAACGCGTATAGAGGAAACTTTAATCCTAGGCCCTATCCTAGTAATTCCTCTAATAATTATGGTAATTCCTACAACAATTCTTATGGAAATTATAATAAGATGCCCTCTGATTTTGAATCTAATATTAAAGAATTTATTACTTCGCAAAAGAATTTCAATGCTTTGATTGAAGAAAAATTGCTTAAGATTGATGAGTTGGCTAGGAACGTTGATATAATATCTCTTGATGTTGATTCTTTGAAACTTAGATCTATTCCACCTAAGCATGATATCAATGGGTCTCTCAAAGCCATGAGAATTTCCATTGATGACTGCAAAGAAAGAACCGCTAGGATGCGTGCTAAGAAAGATTGCTTTATAAAAGCGTGTTCTTCTAGTTTCCATGATAATAAAGATGAAGATCTAAAAGTTATTGATGTGTCCCCTATTAAATCTTTGTTTTTCAATATGAATCTTGATAATGATGGGACTGAATATGATCCACCTTTACCTAGATGGCGTTCCCAAAATTTGGAGTCTTTAGATCTTGATGCTAAAATTGTTAAAAGTGGGATTGAAGAAGTCAAAACTTTAAATATTAATGAACCCACTATTTTTAATTTCAAGGAATTTAATTATGACAATTTCTCTTTGATAGATTGTATTTCCTTGTTGCAATCCGTGCTAAATTCTCCTCATGCTTATAGTCAAAATAAAGCTTTTACTAAACATATCGTCGATGCTTTGATGCAATCTTATGAAGAAAAACTTGAGTTGGAAGTTTCTATCCCAAGAAAACTTGATGATGAGTGGGAACCTACTATCAAAATTAAAATTAAAGATCATGAATGCTATGCTTTGTGTGATTTTGGTGCTAGTGTTTCCACGATTCCAAAGACTTTGTGTGATTTGTTAGGTTTCCATGATTTTGATGATTGCGCTTTAAACTTGCACCTTGCGGATTCCACTATTAAGGAACCTATGGGAAGAATTAATGATGTTCTTATTGTAGCAAATAGGAATTATGTGCCCGTAGATTTTATTGTTCTTGACATAGATTGCAATCCTTCATGTCCTATTATTCTTGGTAGACCTTTCCTTAGAACGATTGGTGCAATTATTGATATGAAGGAGGGGAATATTAGATTCAAATTTCCATTAAGGAAAGGCATGGAACACTTCCCTAGAAAGAAAATTAAGTTATCTTATGAATATATTATTAGAGCCACTTATGGATTGCCTACCAAAGATGGCAACACCTAGATCTATCCTTGCTTTTTATGCCTAGCTAGGGGCGTTAAACGATAGCGCTTGTTGGGAGGCAACCCAATTTTATTTTTATTCCTTGCTTTTTGCTCCTGTTTAGTAATAAATAATTTATATAGCCTCTGTTTTGTTTGTGTTTTTTGTGTTTAATTAGTGTTTGTGCCAAGTAGAACCGTTCGGAAGACTTGGGGAAAGTCTTGTTAATCTTGCTGTAAAAAACAGAAACTTTAGCTCTCACGAGAACTGCTGCCATTTTTATTTGGAAAGTTCTATTTAGTTAATTATTTTTGAAGATGATTAATAGATAAATTCCTCACGTCCATCAATTTATTTTAGAATTTGTTGGGTTCCAGATTTTCCGTTAGCTACAGATTACTACAGACTGTTTTGTTTTTGATAGATTCTGTTTTTCGTGTGTTGTTTGCTTATTTTGATGAATCTATGGCTAGTAAAATAGTTTATAAACCATAGAGAAGTTGGAATACAGTATGTTTAACACCAATATAAATAAAGAATGAGTTCATTACAGTACCTTGAAGTGGTGTTTTGTTTTCTTTCGCTAATGGAGCTCATGAGATTTTCTACTTTAAGTTTTGTGTTGTGAAGTTTTCAAGTTTTGGGTAAAGATTTGATGGATTATGGAACAAGGAGTGGCAAGAGCCTAAGCTTGGGGATGCCCATGGCACCCCCAAGATAATCTAAGGACACCTAAAAGCCAAAGCTTGGGGATGCCCCGGAAGGCATCCCCTCTTTCGTCTACTTCTATCGGTAACTTTACTTGGAGCTATATTTTTATTTACCACATGATATGTGTTTTGCTTGGAGCATCTTGTATTATTGAGTATTTATTTGTTAGTTTTCTACAATCATCCTTGCTGCACACACATTTTTGAGAGAGACACACATGATTCAGAAATTATTAGAATACTCTATGTGCTTCACTTATATCTTTTGAGTCATATAGTTTTTGCTCTAGTGCTTCACTTATATCTTTTAGAGCACGTCGGTGTATTTGTTTTATAGAAAAAATTCTTCTCTCATGCTTCACTTAGATTATTTTGAGAGTGCTACAAAACAGCATGGTAATTTTCTTTAATTATTTGAGGCATTCAAGATTAAATAAATAAAATTTTACTATGAGTGTGTTGAATACTATGAGAAGTTTGAAACTTGATAATTGTTTTGAGATATGGAGATGGTGATATTAGAGTCGTGCTAGTTGAGTAGTTGTGAATTTGAGAAATGCTTGTGTTGAAGTTTGTGATTCCCGTAGCATGCACGTATGGTGAACCGTTATGTTAAGAAGTCGGAGCATGATGTATATATTGATTGTCCTCCTTATGGGTGGCGGTCGGGGACGAGCGATGGTCTTTTCCTACCAGTCTATCCCCCTAGGAGCATGCGTGTAGTACTTTGCTTCGATAACTAATAGATTTTTGCAATAATATGTGAGTTCTTTATGACTAATGTTGAGTCCATGGATTATACGCACTCTCACCCTTCCATCATTGCTAGCCTCTCTAATACCGCGCACCTTTCGCCAGTATCATACACCCACCATATACCTTCCTCAAAACAGCCACCATACCTACCTATCATGGCATTTCCATAGCCAGTCCGAGATATATTGCCACGCAACTTTCCACCATTTCGTTTATCATGACACACTCAATCATTGTCATATTGCTTTGCATGATCATGTAGTTGACATTTTAGTTGTGGCAAAGCCACTGTTCATAATTCTTTCATATAAGTCACTCTTGCATCATTGCTATCCTGGTACACCGCCGGAGGCATTCATATAGAGTCATACTTTGTTCTAAGTATCAAGTTGTAATCATTGAGTTGTAAATAAATAGAAGTGTGATGATCATCATTCATAGAGTATTGTCCCAAATAAAAAAGAGAAAGGCAAAAAAAAGAAGGCCCAAAAAAAGGGGCAATACTACTATCCTTTTTTCCACACTTGTGCTTCAAAGTAGCACCATGATCTTCATAATAGAGAGTCTCCTATGTTATCACTTTCATATACTAGTGGGAATTTTTCATTATAGAACTTGGCTTGTATATTCCAACGATGGGCTTCCTCAAAATTCCCTATGTCTTCGTGAGCAAGCAAGTTGGATGCACACCCACTTAGTTTGTTTTTGTTGAGCTTTCATATATTTATAGCTCTAGTGCGCTCGTTGCATGGCAATCCCTACTCACTCACATTGATATCTATTGATGGGCATCTCCATAGCCCGTTGATATGCCTAGTTGATGTGAGACTATCTTCTCCCTTTTTGTCATCTCCACAACCACCATTCTATTGCACGTATAGTGCTATGTCCATGGCTCACGCTCATGTATTGCGTGAAGATTGACAAAGTTTGAGAACATTAAAAGTATGAAACGATTGCTTGGCTTGTCATCGGGGTTGTGCATGATTTGAATACTTTGTGTGGTGAAGATGGAGCATAG
This sequence comes from Triticum urartu, assembly GCF_003073215.2. NCBI lineage: Eukaryota > Viridiplantae > Streptophyta > Magnoliopsida > Poales > Poaceae > Triticum > Triticum urartu. Next base: position 533,474,674 of record NC_053025.1, on the reverse strand, counting down.
CCAGACTATATGATTTTGTAGGGATAACTTTCTTTGGCCATGTTATTTTGAAGAGACATAATTGCTTAGTTAGTATGCTTGAAGTATTATTATTTCTATGTCAATATTAAACTTTTGTCTTGAATCTTTTGGATCTGAATATTCATACCACAATTAAGAGACTTACATTGAAATTATGCCAAGTAGCATTCCACATCAAAAATTCTGTTTTTATCATTTACCTACTCGAGGACGAGCAGGAATTGAGCTTGGGGATGCTTGATACGTCTCCAACATATCTATAATTTTTGATTGTTCCATGCTATATTATATTCTGTTTTGGACATTATTGGGCTTTATTATACACTTTTATATTATTTTTGGGACTAACCTATTAACCGGAGGCCCAGCCCAGAATTGTTGTTTTTGCCTATTTTAGGGTTTCGTAGAAAAAGAATATCAAACGGAGTCCAAACGGAATGAAACCTTCGGGAACGTGATTTTTGAAACGAACATGATCCAGAGGACATGGACCCTACGTCAAGACATCAACCAGGAGGCCAGGAGGTAGGGGGGCACGCCTACCCCTTGGGTGCACCCTCCACCCTCGTGGGCCCCCTGTTGCTCCACCGACGTACTCCTTCCTCCTATATATACCTACGTGCCCCCAAACTACCAGATATGGAGCCAAAACCCTAATTCCACCACCATAACTTCATGTATCCACGAGATCCCATCTTGGGGCCTGTTTCGGAGCTCCGCCGGAGGGGGCATCGATCATGGAGGGCTTCTACATGAACACCATAGTGTCTCCAATGAAGTGTGAGTAGTTTACCTCAGACCTACGGGTCCATAGTTATTAGCTAGATGGCTTCTTCTCTCTTTTTGTATCTCAATACAAAGTTCTCCCCCTCTCTTGTGGAGATCTATTCGATGTAATCTTCTTTTGCGGTGTGTTTGTTGAGACCGATGAATTGTGGGTTTATGATCAAGTTTATCTATGAACAATATTTGAATCTTCTCTGAATTATTTTATGTATGATTGGTTATCTTTGCAAGTCTCTTTGAATTATCAGTTTGGTTTAGCCTACTAGATTGATCTTTCTTGCAATGGGAGAAGTGCTTAGCTTTGGGTTCAATCTTGCGGTGTCCTTTCCCAGTGACAGTAGGGGCTGCAAGGCACGTATTGTATTGTTGCCATTGAGGATAACAAGATGGGGTTTTCATCATATTGCATGAGTTTATCCCTCTACATCATGTCATCTTGCTTAAAGCGTTACTCTGTTCTCTTGAACTTAATACTCTAGATGCATGCTGGATAGCGGTCGATGTGTGGAGTAATAGTAGTAGATGCAGGCAGGAGTCGGTCTACTTGTCTCGGACGTGATGCCTATATACATGATCATACCTAGATATTCTCATAATTATGCTCAATTCTGTCAATTTCTCAATAGTAATTTGTTTACCCGCCGTGAATACTTATGCTCTTGAGAGAAGCCACTAGTGAAACCTATGGCCCCCGGGTCTATCTTCCATCATATTAATCTTCCAATACTTAGTTATTTTTATTGACTTTTATTTTACTTTGCACCTTTATCATAAAAATACCAAAAATATTATCTTATCATATCTATCAGATCTCACTCTCGTAAGTGACCGTGTAGGGATTGACAACCCCTTATTGCGTTGGTTGCGAGGATTTATTTGTTTGTGTAGGTATGAGGGACTCGTGTGTGGCCTCCTACTGGATTGATACCTTGGTTCTCAAAAACTGAGGGAAATACTTACGCTACTTTGCTGCACCACCCTTTCCTCTTCAAGGGAAAACCAACGCAAGTGCTCAAGAGGTAGCAACGGGTCACGATCTCGATGAAGAAGCGGAGGTGGCTAGCTTCGTCATCCTTGCAGATGGTGCCCAAGGCTCGGTTGGCCCTGGAGCATCGAGGCACGCTCGCGCTGCATCGTCCAATGGTGGTTTGCTTCATTCACGGTTTTCTCCTCGAGGGACATGATGCCCTCAACCTGTTGCTGAAGTGAGGACAGGTCGGCACGAGCAGAGACCAAGTTAGCTTGAGTGGAGGCCTGAGCCTCCTTGGCAGCCCTCTCACGCAGTTCTGCCGTGTCCAGCTTCGTCTTGAGGGCGATGGTCCTGCCCTTAAGCTCGGCCTCCTGGAGCTCCAATTTCAGGCGATACACGTCAGCAAGAGCCACATGAGCCTTCGCCACCCTCTGGTCGACCTCCTGCTAGATTCAGGCTTCCCGAGTGGCGACAACGTCCTCAGCCATGGCTACCTGGCACTCCCTCACCTCCAACCGCTCAAGCTCCAGGCTGCGCTCCAAGACCTCCAGCGCTAGTGCCTCCTCGCGTTCCTGGACCTCCTTCTCATCGGAGGGGGCCTCACTCAGTGATGCTTCCAGGGCAGCCTTGCGCGCTTGGATCTGCCGCTCGAGGGCGACGTTCAAAGCTTGAAGCTCCCGCACCCTTTCCTCATCCGCCTCACGATGGCAGTCGGCGGCCCAGTCTTCCTCCTGAGCGCGGGCGCTAGCCTCGCAAGAGTCTGCGAGGGACACCGTAGCGCTCGCGCTTGTGCTGAATGTGCCCAAGGTTGATGTTGACCTTCAGCCGACGCCACTCGTGCGCCAAGCGGAGGCCCTCCGTCTCAAGGCGGGCGTTGACATTGGCAAGCACTCCTCCAAGCCAACTCAGCACGCCCATCGCCTGACGGAAAAGCTCATAACAGACGGAACTGCACCCGCGCGCGAGCTCCAGCGCGCGGACAAGCTCGTCCTCCACATCGGGGGCTGCCGGAGAGGTGTGGAGCGGCTCGCCTGCCTCCGGTAGGGGGTGAGGGAGTCCTGGATTAAGGGGTCCCCTTGATACGTCTCCAATGTATCTATAATTTTTGATTGCTCCATGCTATATTATCTACTGTTTTGGATGTTTATGGGCTTTATTATACACATTTATATCATTTTTGGGACTAACCTATTAACCTAGAGCCCAGTGCCAGTTTCTGTTTTACCTTGTTTTAGAATATCGCAGAAAAGGAAAACCAAATGGAGTCCAATTGACCTGAAACTTCACGGAACTTATTTTTGGATCAGAAGAAGCCCAGAAGACTTGGAGTCCACGTAAGGGAAGCTTCGAGGAGGCCACGAGGTAGGGGGGCGCCCTCCACCCTCGTGGGCCCCTCGTGGCCCCCCTGACGTACTTCTTCCGCCTATATATCTCCATATACCCTAAAAACATGGGGGAGCACAATAGACCGGGAGTTCTGCCGACAGAAGCCTCCGTAGCCACCGAAAACCAATCTAGACCCGTTCCGGCACCCTGCCGGAGGGGGAAATCCCTCTCCGGTGGCCATCTTCATCATCCCAATGCTCTCCATGATGAGGAGGGAGTAGTTCTCCCTCGGGGCTGAGGGTATGTAGCAGTAGCTATTTGTTTGATCTCTCTCTCTCTCTCTCTCGTGTTCTTGATTTGGCACGATCTTGATGTATCGCGAGCTTTGCTATTATAGTTGGATCTTATGTTTCCCCTCCCCCTCTACTCTCTTGTAATGGATTGAGTTTCCCCTTTGAAGTTATCTTATCAGATTGAGTCTTTAAAGATTTGAGAACACTTGATGTATGTCTTGCCGTGCGTATCTGTGGTGACAATGGGATACCACGTGATTCACTTGATGTATGTTTTGGTGATCAACTTGCTGGTTCCACCCATGAACCTATGCATAGGGGTTGGCACACGTTTTCGTCGTGATTCTCCGGTAGGGCACTCTTTGAGGTCCTTTGTGTTGGTTGAATAGATGAATCTGAGATTGTGTGATGCATATCGTATAATCATACCCACAGACACTTGAGGTGACATTGGAGTATCTTGGTGACATTAGGGTTTTGGTTGATTTTTGTCTTAAGGTGTTATTCTAGTACGAACTCTAGGGCTGTTTGTGACACTTATAGGAATAGCCCAACGGATTGATGGGAAAGAATAACTTTGAGGTGGTTTCATACCCTACCATAATCTCTTCGTTCGTTCTCCGCTATTAGTGACTTTGGAGTGACTCTTTGTTGCATGTTGAGGGATAGTTATGTTATCCAATTATGTTAGTATTGTTGAGGGACCTTGCACTAGCGAAAGTATGAACCCTAGGCCTTATTTCCTATCATTGCAATACCGTTTATGCACACTTTTATCACTTGCTACCTTGTTGTTTTTATATTTTCAAATTACAAATACCCATATCTACTGTCCATATACCACTTGTATCACCATCTCTTCGCCGAACTAGTGCACCTATACAATTTACCATTGTATTGGGTGTGTTGGGGACACAAGAGACTCTTTGTTATTTGGTTGTAGGGTTGCTTGAGAGAGACCATCTTCATCCTACGCCTCCTATGGATTGATAAACCTTAGGTCATCCACTTGAGGGAAATTTGCTACTGTCCTACAAACCTCTGCACTTGGAGGCCCAACAACGTCTACAAGAAGAAGGTTGTGTTGTAGACATCAAGCTCTTTTCTGGCGCTGTTTCCGGGGAGGTTAGCGCTTGAAGGTATATCTTTACATCTTGCAATCGAGTCTTTTAGTTTCTTGTTTTATCACTAGTTTAGTTTATAAAAGAAAATTACAAAAAAATGGAATTAAGTTTGCCTCATACGCTTCATCTTTTTAATATCTTTCGTGAGTATGATGGAAAGGAAAATTGTGCCAAAGTGTTAGAAGAAGAATGCATTAAAATGTTTGGCACTAAATATTTGAATGATGAGCATGATTGCAATGTTGTTAGTATGAATTCCTTGAATATCCATGATGCTAATGATATGCAAAGCCACAAGCTTGGGGAAGCTATGTTTGATGAAGATGATATTTTTTGTCCCCCATGTTTTGATGAGCAAATTTATTATGATGAAAGCATTCTTCCTATTTATGATGATTATATTGATGAAAGTGGATTTGGAGAGGTCATGACTTTATTTTGTGATGAACCCACTATTTCGGAAGAGGTTCCAATTGATTATGAGAACAAAGTTGCTATATATAATGATTATTGTGATGACTTTTATGCTATAAAGAATAATGATATCCATGAAACTTGTCATCACGATTTTAGTTTTCAATTGGATTATGCCTCACATGATAATTATTTTGTTGAGTTTGCTCCCACTACTATTCATGAGAAGAATTTTGCTTATGTGGAGAGTAATAAAATTTCTAAGATGGTAGACCATGAAAAGAATGCTCTAGGTGCTGGTTATATTGTTTAATTCATTCATGATTCTACTGAAAATTATTATGAGGGAGGAATATATGCTTGTAGGAATTGCAATAATATCAAGTTTCCTCTCTATGTGCTTAAAATTTTGAAGTTATGCTTGTTTTACCTTCCTATGCAAGTTGATTCTTGTTCCCACAAGTTGTTTGCTCACAAAATCCCTATGCATAGGAAATGGGTTAGTCTTAAATGTGTTAGTCATATTCTTAATGATTCTCTCTTTATGTTACAATTTTTGTCTTTTATGTGAGCATCGTTGAAATCATCATGCCTAGCTAGGGGCGTTAAACGATAGCGCTTGTTGGGAGGCAACCCAACTTTATTTTAGTTCCTTGATTTTTGTTCCTATTTAGTAATAAATAATTCATGTAGCCTCTGTTTATATGTGGTTTTATGCTTTTAATTAGTGTTTGTGCCAAGTAGAACCTTTGGGAAGACTTGGGGAAAGTCTTGTTGATCTTGCTGTAAAAAACAGAAACTTTAGCGCTCACGAGAATTGCTGCCATTTTTTATTGGAGAGTGATATTTAGTTAATTATTTTTGCATATGATTAATAGATAAATTCCTCACATCCGTCAGTTTATTTGGTAATTTTATGAGTTCCAGAAGTTTGCGTTAGTTACAGATTACTACCGGCTGTTCTGTTTTTGACAGATTCCGTTTTTCATGTGTTATTTACTTATTTTGATGAATCTATGGCTAGTAAAAGAGTTTATAAACCATAGAAAAGTTGGAATACAGTAGGTTTAACACCAATATAAATAAATAATGAGTTCATTACAGTACCTTGAAGTGGTGTTTTGTTTTCTTTCGCTAACGGAGCTTGCAAGTTTTCTGTTAAGTTTTGTGTTGTGAAGTTTTCAAGTTTTGGGTAAAGATCCGATGGACTATGGAATAAGGAGTGTCAAGACCCTAAGCTTGGGGATGCCCAAGGCACCCCAAGGTAATATCCAAGGACACCAAAAATCCTAAGCTTGGGGATGCCCCGGAAGGCATCCCCTCTTTCGTCTTCGTTCATCGGTAACTTTACTTGGAGCTATATTTTTATTCACCACATGATATGTGTGTTGCTTGGAGCGTCAATTTATTTTTTTAAGATTTTCTTGCTGTTATTTATAACAATGTTTTGCATCTTTTATTTCAATAAAAGTGGCATTGATAGCCTTTACTATGCCTATTTTAGAAGTCCACATGTTGCTGTTTGAAAACAGAAAGTTAACCTCTGTTGCAATAATTCCCTAGAAAAGTCAGAATGTGATAAAATGTTGAAACCTTTTGCATATTAAGCTCTGATAAATTTACTACAGTGGGAATTTTCTTTCATAATTTTTGGAGCTAGGGAAGTATGGATCTTGCTGCACTCTTTACAGACTGTCCTGTTTAGGCAGATTGCTGTTATGTTTGCATATGTTTGCTTCTTTAATGATTCTATTTGAGGATAGGGTTATTAAATATGCAGAGGCATTTAGTATGCAATGTTGAATAATAATTTTAGTGATTTGCTACAGTAGAGTATGATAAGGTTTTTGCAATGGTTTATACTAACTTATCTCACGAGTCCTTGTTGAGTTTTGTGTGGATGAAGCTTTTGAGATTTAGGGAGACCGTGATATGAGAGGAATTAAGGAGACACAAAATCTCAACCTTGGGGATGCCCAAGGCACCCCAAGATAATATTTCAAGAAGTCTCAAGCGTCTAAGCTTGGGGATGCCCCGGTTGACATCCCACCTTTCTTCTTCAACAACTATTGGTTAGTTATGGTTGATCCTAAGTTTTTGCTTCTTCACATGATGTTTGCTATTCTTAGATGTCATTTTATTTTGTTTTTCCTGCTGTTTGAATAAATTACCAAGATCTGAAATTCTTAAATATTAGAGTCTTCACATGGTTGCATAATTATTCAACTACTCATTGATCTTCACTTATATCTTTTGGAGTAGTTTGTTGTTTGCTCTAGTACTTCACTTATATCTTTTAGAGCATGGTGGTAGTTTTATTTTGAAGAAATAGATGAACTCTCATGCTTCACTTAGATTATTTTGAGAGTCTTAAATAGCATGGTAATTTTGATTATAATCCTAATATGCTTGGTATTCAAGATTAGTAAAAACTTTCTTATGAGTGTTTTGAATACTAAGAGAAGTTTGATGCTTGATGATTGTTTTCAGATATGGAGGTAATAATATCAAAGTCGTGCTAGTTGAGTAGTTGTGAATTTGAGAAGTTCTTGTGTTGAAGTTTGCAAGTCCCGTAGCATGCACGTATGGTAAACGTTGTGTAACAAATTTGAAACATGAGGTGTTATTTGATTGCCTTCCTTATGAGTGGCGGTCGGGGACGAGCGATGGTCTTTTCCTACCAATCTATCCCCCTAGGAGCATGCGCGCAGTACCGAGGTTTTTGATGACTTGTAGGATTTTGCAATAAGTATGTGAGTTCTTTATGACTAATGTTGAGTCCATGGATTATACGCACTCTCACCCTTCCATCCTTGCTAGCCTCTTCAGTACCATGCATTGCCCTTTCTCACATTGAGAGTTGGTGCAAACTTCGCCGGTGCATCCAAACCCCGTGATATGATACGCTCTGTCACACATAAACCTCCTTATATCTTCCTCAAAACAGCCACCATACCTACCTATTATGGCATTTCCATAGCCATTCCGAGATATATTGCCATGCAACTTTCCACTGTTCCGCTTATTATGACACGCATCATCATTGTCATATTGCTTTGCATGATCATGTAGTTGACATAGTATTTGTGGCAAAGCCACCATTCATAATTTTTCATACATGTCACTCTTGATTCATTGCATATCCCGGTACACCGCCGGAGGCATTCATATAGAGTCATATCTTGTTCTAAGTATCGAGTTGTAATTCTTGAGTTGTAAATAATTAGAAGTGTGATGATCATCATTTTCTAGAGCATTGTCCCAAGTGAGGAATAAAAAAGAAAAAGAGAAAGGCCATAAAAAAGGAAGGCCCCAAAAAAAGAGAAAGGCCATAAAAAAGAGAAGGCCCAAAAAAATGAAATGAAAAAATGAAAAAGAGAGAAAAAGATAGAAGGGACAATGCTACTATCCTTTGCCACACTTGTGCTTCAAAGTAGCACCATAATCTTCATGATAGAGAGTCTCTTGTTTTGTCACTTTCATATACTAGTGGGAATTTTTCATTATAGAACTTGGCTTGTATATTCCAACAATGGGCCTCCTCAAGTGCCCTAGGTATTCGTGAGCAAGCAAGTTGGATGCACACCCACTTAGTTTCTTTTGTTGAGCTTTCATACATGTATAGCTCTAGTGCATCCGTTGCATGGCAATCCCTACTCCTTGCATTAACATCAATCGATGGGCATCTCCATAGCCCATTGATTAGCCTCGTTGATGTGAGACTTTCTTCCTTTTGTCTTCTCCACATAACCCCCATCATCATATTCTATTCCACCCATAGTGCTATGTCCATGGATCACGCTCATATATTGTGTGAAAGTTTATAGGTTTGAGATTACTAAAGTATGAAACAATTGCTTGGCTTGTCATCGGGGTTGTGCATGATGAGAGCATTCTTGTGTGACGAAAATGGAGCATGACTAAACTATATGATTTTGTAGGGATGAACTTTCTTTGGCCATGTTATTTTGAGAGGACATAATTGCTTAATTAGTATGCTTGAAGTATTATTATTTTTATGTCAATGTGAACTTTTGTCTTGAATCTTTCGGATCTGATTATTCATACCACAATTAAGAAGAATTACATTGAAATTATGCCAAGTAGCACTCCGCATCAAAAATTCTTTTTTTATCATTTACCTACTCGAGGACGAGCAGGAATTAAGCTTGGGGATGCTGATACGTCTCCAATGTATCTATAATTTTTGATTGCTCCATGCTATATTATCTACTGTTTTGGATGTTTATGGGCTTTATTATACACTTCTATATCATTTTTGGGACTAACCTATTAACCAGAGCCCAGTGCCAGTTTCTGTTTTTACCTCGTTTTAGAATATCGCAGAAAAGGAAAACCAAATGGAGTCCAACTGACCTGAAACTTCACGAAACTTATTTTTGGATCAGAAGAAGCCCAAAAGACTTGGAGTCCATGTAAGGGAAGCTTCAAGGAGGCCACGAGGTAGGGGGGCACGCCCTCCACCCCTGGGCGCGCCCTCCACCCTCGTGGACCCCTCGTGGCCCCCTGACATACTTCTTCCGCCTATATATCTCCATATATCCTAAAAACATGGGGAGCACAATAGATCGGGAGTTCCGCCGCTAGAAGCCTCCGTAGCCACCGAAAACCAATCTAGACCCGTTCTGGCACCCTACCGGAGGGGTAAATCCCTCTCCGGTGGCCATCTTCATCATCCCGGTGCTCTCCATGACGAGGAGGGAGTAGTTCTCCCTCGGGGCTGAGGGTATGTACCAGTAGCTATGTGTTTGATCTCTCTCTCTCGTGTCCTTGATTTGGCACGATCTTGATGTATCGCGAGCTTTGCTATTATAGTTGGATCTTATGTTTCTCCTCCCCCTCTACTCTCTTGTAATGGATTGAGTTTCCCCTTTGAAGTTATCTTATCGGATTGAGTCTTTAAAGATTTGAGAACACTTGATGTATGTCTTGCCGTGCGTATCTGTGGTGACAATGGGATACCACGTGATTCACTTGATGTATGTTTTGGTGATCAACTTGTGGGTTCCGCCCATGAACCTATGCATAGGGGTTGGCACACGTTTTCGTCGTGATTCTACAGTAGAACTTTGGGGCACTCTTTGAGGTCCTTTGTGTTGGTTGAATAGATGAATCTGAGATTGTGTGATGCATATCGTATAATCATACGCACAGACACTTGAGGTGATATTGGAGTATCTTGGTGACATTAGGGTTTTGGTTGATTTTTGTCTTAAGGTGTTATTCTAGTACGAACTCTAGGGCTGTTTGTGACACTTATAGGAATAGCCCAACGGATTGATGGGAAAGAATAACTTTGAGGTGGTTTCATACCCTACCATAATCTCTTCGTTCGTTCTCCGCTATTAGTGACTTTGGAGTGACTCTTTGTTGCATGTTGAGGGATAGTTATGTTATCCAATTATGTTAGTATTGTTGAGGGACCTTGCACTAGCGAAAGTATGAACCCTAGGCCTTATTTCCTATCATTGCAATACCGTTTATGCTCACTTTTATCACTTGCTACCTTGCTGTTTTTATATTTTCAGATTACAAATACCCATATCCATATACCACTTGTATCACCATCTCTTCGCCGAACTAGTGCACATATACAATTTACCATTGTATTGGGTGTGTTGGGGACACAAGAGACTCTTTGTTATTTGGTTGCAGGGTTGCTTGAGAGAGACCATCTTCATCCTACGCCTCCTACGGATTGATAAACCTTAGGTCATCCACTTGAGGGAAATTTGCTACTGTCCTACAAACCTCTACACTTGGAGGCCCAACAACGTCTACAAGAAGAAGGTTGTGTAGTAGACATCAGTCCTCGGGCATCTGGGCTATATGATGTGGGCCAGACTAATTGGCCATGAAGATACAAGACAGAAGACTTCCTCCCATGACCGGATGGGACTCTCCTTTACGTGGAAGGAAAGCTTGGCGTTCGGATATGATGATTCCTTCATCTGTAAACCAACTTTGTACAACCCTAGGTCCCTCCGGTGTCTATATAAACCAAAGGGTTTAGTCCGTAGAGGCAATCATAATCATACATGCTAGACGTCTAGGGTTTAGCCATTACGATCTCGAGGTAGATCAACTCTTGTAAACTCCATATTCATCCAAGATAATCAAGCAGGAAGTAGGGTATTACCTCTGTCAAGAGGGCCCGAACCTGGGTAAACATTGTGTCCCTGTCTCCTATTACCTTTGATACTTAGACACACAGTTCGGGACCCCCTACCCGAGATCTGCCGGTTTTGACACCGACATGGGGCTAGAGGCCGGCGCCTTCCCAGTCGCTCTCTCGGCCTCGGCGGAGGCGCTGGGCGGCATGGTCTTGTTGCTCGAAGATGAAGCCGATGCTGGGGTTGCCCAGCCACTGATGATGACCAGCGAAGGAGCCCTCGGCATGCACTACAAAAAATACACTTCCATGATGATACGTGTTTGTCACAGTAGGTCGCGTTTCTGTCATGCATGTACATCCATGACAAATTTATGACAGAATCAAGATAGTCATACCTGTGCTGTCGTAGAAGTGTTCCATGACATTACCAAAATTATCATCATGGAAGTGTCCAGTTCCATGACGATAAATCGTGCATCACAGAAGTGCTTTCGTCAAGGGTGACCGACACGTGGCATCCATCGTAACGGAACGCCGTTAAGCTATCGGGTCGGGTTTTGGATCCGATAACCCGTTAACAGCCCCGACCAATGGGGATTTTCCACGTGTAAAATCATCATTGGCTGGAGGAAACACGTGTTGGCTCATCATTGGGACAGATGTCAACCACTCATTGGACAGAAGGCGCCTATGATACGTCGACACGTGGCACGACCCAACAGAGGCCCATTCCTGTGAAAAGGTCGGCCCGTTTGACTTGGTCAAAAGCTGGCGGGCCGGCCCATGGAAAGCATGGTAACGGCATGTTCGAATATAGCCCATTTACAGCCCGCTAACCCAAGGCCTGTTACGCCCTATCCGAATTAGGCCCAGTAGCGTCATTTGGGCCATCCAATATGATTCCAGCCCGTTTTCACTTCTGGCCCATGTATGGCCCATGAAGTCTTTCGGCCCATATGAGGCCCTATGTAACTCTTGGCCTACTAACGGCCCATGGTGAAACTGGTCCGTAATGAATAGTGTATCACTTTACACCCATTAACGGCCCGTGGTGAAACTAACCCGTAATGAACAGTGTATCACTTTATACCCATTAACGGCCCGTTATTCCGTTGGGCCGTTTCCAACCCATGTTATCTTTCGGCCTTCTCAGAGCCCATTTATTATTGGCCTCATTTCCAGCATTCGTTTACTTCCGGCCCATTATTGTCATTTTCTGCTTGTGGGCCAAATTCAGCCCGTGGTTACAGTCGGCCCGTTTGTGGTCCGTTAATATGTTGGGCCAATTTCATAGCGTCATCAAATACGGCCTATTAACGATGGCCCGTTATGGTCGGCCCATGAACGGATGATTCCAACTCTATCCCGTTTACAACCATAATGCGGTCTGTTTAGCCCATGTTTGGCCAATCAATTATACGGCCCGTATAAGGCCCATTGATAATACGACCCGCAGAAGGCCCATTGTTTCTACGGCCCGTAGAAGGCCCATTGTTTCTATGGCTTGTAGAAGGCCCACTGTTTCTACGGCCAGTAGGAGGCCCAGTGTCACTACAGTAAATATTAGCCCATGGTTATTGTGGCCTAGTTTTAAAAAGTAGGTTATTGCAGCCACTAGCTAACCGCGGAAAAAGAACTGCAATGAGTACAAGCAAACAAATAAACAAGACACCAAGGAAATAAATAAGCAAGCAACTAACGCTAGGCTATCACGGCTATTACACATATTACATCCACTGGGCATCAAAGTTCGCCACCAGTGCAAATATAGGGAACAAAGCAGCATATCATATACACTGGTTGTCAAAGTTGGGCGACCAGCGCAAATAAACGCCGCAGCAAAACAAATCCAGAACCGAAACCACTTCAGAAGATCTCAAGAAACAATATCCTGGGTACCCATAATGCTGGCAAGATGCTTAGCAAGCTTATTAACTTTCTCTTATTTGGCGCTTAAATCCTCGAGCGCTTGATGTTGCACCAGAAAATATGCATCTGAATTCTGCAGGGACTTCCTCAGTCCTGCAGCTTCCTGTCGCAGCACATCCAATCGATGTCTTTCAACTTGAAGTTGAGACTCAAGAAGACGAACTGATTCAGGCAGCGAGTTCGAAGAGCTTGTGCCAGCAGTAGTGGCCAGTAACTCGAACACTACATCAAGACAGGACTTTTCGGTTCCCTCACTGTCGTCAAGATAGTTTTTATCAGCTTTCTTGGAGACCAACAGGGATGTCTCACTATCTTGAACCTTATCTGCATTAATTCCTTTACCATTGGATTACGCGGTACTGTTCTCCAATATTTTGTCCGCATTCTAAAAGAGAAACAAGCAGACACATCACATGTTTACCATGTTGTATATGAAACTCATTTTGGTAAATGAGTTCAGTAGTAAAGTGGACAGGATAACAACATGAAACAAACATATATGTATGTACCATGGTCACTTTATGGTCTATGTCATTCTAGTTTTTGTTGCCAAATCAAGATAGAGACACAGTTCAAATAATATTTGTTCAAGACAAAGCAGAGTAGACAGAATATAAGTGTGGGTAACTATAGAGCCATAACAACACTTGTAATGTGCATGACATGAGAACATAACTGTTTATTCAATTGAAACTGAAATCAACATAGAGCAGGTTACAACAGCAAACCAGTTAAAGAAACAGGTTTAAAACATACCTGTTGCACCATTGGAGTTTAAATTCCATCCTTCAAATTTGAAAATAGTTTGTATGAGTAAATACAGTCATGCAAGAGCAAAGGAGTATGAACCATAGCTATAGAACCTGACCTGAGAACAAATCTTCTTCTCCTTTAAGCGTTGAGTTGGGATTCGGAGTGGTGGTCCTCGTGCTTTGGGCACTGCAGTTCCCTTACTAACTGCTCGTGTTTGGGTGCTCTGTGGTGGAGACGGTGCTGTGTCAACTGGAACTGGGTTACTATCTGCCGGGGTTGGGGTTAGAAGGGGTGTAGCTGGTTCTCTGTCCAACTGGGTAGGGGTACAATCTGCGAGAGTCTGGGTTATGTGTGGTGGATCTGGTCCTTGGGCAAGTACAACCGTGGTTCTATCTGCATCAACTGGTAGCACTATCTTTTCTGAAGACCGTTTTGTTACTCCCTTAGATACTGCCATCACGCTCTCCAATTCAAATGGCTGATAAACAAGAAAAGTAAATTGAAAGTATAGACATTGTATGATAGACAGGTGCAATGGATAGTGGGGAATAAAATAGGGCATGAAATAATTCATATTTATGTTGTCTAACCAAACAGGATAGCATGACACAATTTCACATATATGATGGCTAACTAAACAGGATAGCATGACACAATTTCACATTATGATGGCTAACTAAAAAAGATGGAAAGACATAGTTCAAAATATGAGACTATGTAAACAGGATGACATGACATAACTATATAATGTGTTTATTAAATAGGTTGGCATGCCATAATTCACATACATTCACGGATAGAATGCCATAATTCAAAATATGATGACTGTAAACACTAAACAGGATGAGATGATATAACTATATGATGTCTTTATTAAATGGGTTGCCATGCCATAATTCAGATAGATGATGTGTATGTACTATGTAAACATGATGGCATGATATAATTCAAATATATGATTTATATAGTAAGCAAGTAAGCAGATGCCAATCCATATATGATGTAAAAACTAAGCAATGCAAGACAACATGCATGACATGGGTAATATAACCCTGCCAAGTTTGAGCATAGACCTCAGGGGGAAAATAGGACTGGTCATCAGTCTCTGAATCCTCCTCTGAGGAGCTCTCTGTAACCAGCAAGATGTCTGCTTCAGCAGGTAGCATTGTCTGCTCTGAATACCTTGTTTTCACTCCAGATACTTCCATCACCGCTTCAAATGGCTGATGCACAGGAAGAGTAGTTGAATATACAAACGTTGTCGACAAATGGAACACGTAATACAAAAAAATGATAGCATGATATAATTCACATACATGATGATTGGCTAAACAACATGGCATTGCATAATTCACATATATAATGCCTTTGCAATAAGATAGCATTGTATAATTCACATATAGAATGTCTTGCAATAAGATGGCAATGCATAATTCACATATATGGTAATTACACACTGAACAGGTGGCATTCACACAAAGCATGTGTAAACTAATCAAATGACATAGCAATGTGAGACACCATACGCACGATATGAGCAACATAACCCTGCCAAGTTAGAGCATACACCTCGGGGGGGGGATAGGACTGGTCATCTGTCTCTGAATCCTCCTCTGAGGAGCTATTCGTAACCAGCGAGATATGCACTTCGTCAGATAGCATAGTCTGCTCTGAAGACCTTGTTTTCACTCCAGAATTTTCCATCACCATGTCAAATGGCTGATGCACACGAAGAGCAGTTGAATGTAATAACATTGTTTACAAATGTAATATGTAACGAAAAAAGGATGGCCTGA
This sequence comes from Triticum urartu, assembly GCF_003073215.2. NCBI lineage: Eukaryota > Viridiplantae > Streptophyta > Magnoliopsida > Poales > Poaceae > Triticum > Triticum urartu. The sequence goes on along the minus strand of NC_053025.1, from coordinate 533,459,126 downwards.
TATAATTTACATATAAGATGACTGGCTAAGCAGGATGACATTGCAAAATTCACATATATGATGCCTGGCTAAACAAGATGGCGTTGCATAATTCACATAAATGATGAATAAACTAAACAGATGGCATTCGCACAAAGGATGTCTAAACTAAGCAGATGACATATTTGATGTATAAAGTAAGCAATGCAAGACACCATATGCATGATATAACCAACATCAGCATGCCAAGTTAGAGCGAAGACCTCAGGGGGTAAATAGGAGTTGTCTTCTCCTTCTGAATCCCCCTCAGAACAGATATCTTCCTCTCGATTACAATCCAAAATGCGTGGAGGGGGGCTGCCTTTGCGCCTACCATGGAGCGACGTCTGCATGAAATTTTATTGCCACGCAAGGCTCGTCTCTTTTGCTCTACATGTTCAGTTCCATTGTTTACAATAACTATCGTGCATAGGAATAAAACATAGTGAGATTATGTAAGGAGTGCATGCAGAAATCCAGAGTGATGGTAGCAACCTGTGGATAGACCCAAAACCAATAATAGCAGGCAGATAATGGCTTCAGTTAAAAAATACAGATAATGGCTTCTTTACTGTTTGTTTCCCACCCAACATGAAACTCATAGTAGACGGACATTAACCAGATAGTAGATAGATACTATTGATAGCGGCCCCGATATGTACCCCACAACCATTTAAAAACTCAAGTTTGACCATTAGTTTGGAGCTGACTCAGAGTCTAATTGGTGAACAGGACGATATAGTAGCATGTAATATTAAGCGATGCATAACGTAAGCAGACACGAAAAAGTGTGACCTCTCTTGCGGACCCGTGTAGTCCTCGAGGTCATCTGCTCGGTTGATGATGGTAGTGCAGTTTTCATGGCTGCCAGCGGCGACGAAGAAGATCTGAGGCGGCGAAAGACAGTCTGGAGGCCGGATCCCTGCTGTGCTGGACCCTTCTGTCGTTGGAGCAGCTGAGCTGGGGTGGACGACGGCGCAGCAGGAGCGGGAAAAACCACGTAAGGTTTTCTTTGACAACTATCTGTAAGAGAAGTAATTCTGTAAGGGCTCGTTTGAATTGGAGGATTCCAACAATGCAGGGATAGGAAATAGACAGGAATAGGATAGGAATGCACGTGCAAAATAGAGAATTTAAAAACACAGGATTTCTGCCAATCTGGGTGTTTGATTCACAACAATTGGAAGATCATAGGATGCAAAGAAGCATGGTGAGATTAAGTCAAACCACAAGAAAAATGTACGGTTATAATGCTATTATGCTACTATCTCTTAGTCTTGTGCTTCATGAATAGGAATTTGAAAAGGAGGACAAGTGAAAATTAAAATTCCTACATTTTTTCTTTCAAGGAGACACTAAAGGAACAAATTTGTGTGCTCAGTGGACAATATATATAACATGTAGAGTAAAAAAGAGATGCAACAAGTGTACAACCTCTTTGGCGAAGCCATGTCGATCTCAGCGTGATTGGGTTGGCCGGTGAGGATGCTCCGGCTGACTTGGCTGTCGGAGGAGGGGAAGAAGATCTTAGGCGTCTGGAGATGGAGCCCGAGGTACTGCTCCGCTGTGATGGAGGGTTTCGTCGTTGGAGCAGTTCCGGTGAGTTGTACGACGCCGAGGCTGAAGCAGGACAAGAGAGACACCGAAGAACGTTAACCTGAGTGGAATTCTAATAGCATATCCAATACATGACGTAAAATACATAAACACAAAGTGCTAGATGTAAAATACATCAGCCGCTCATCTCTAAACTTAACTGTCGAAACTGAATTTAACTATCGAAACTAAACTTAACTATCGAAACTGAATTTTGCTGTTGAAACTGAATTTTGCTGTCGAAACTAAACGCACTAGCAAGGTGAGGCTACACGTCGGTCGACTGACTTTTTCATCTCTGGTCAGTCAAGTTTGCAGCCGTTGGATACGAAATCAAGGGCCTGCGGTTCATCTTCAACCTCCACCCCCCTGAGCCGGCCAAACAGCAGCCCCCCGCCGCCTGCGGCCGGCGGTGCGCCGCCCTGCCCGCCCCGAAAACACTCCCCACCGTCGGTCCACCGCCGCCCCGGCCATCCATCTAGACCCCCCGTGCCGAGCTTTTTCTCCGGCGATCCCCACGCCACCGCCCCGCCACCGCCGGCGACCACCGCCCCCTCCCTGCTGCGGCTGGTTCTTCCTTCACCCCGGCGGCATCGGAGTGAAGTGTAGCTAAATCGGAGCAGCATCGCAAGCAAGAGAAAGAGTGAGAGCAGCAGCGCGAGCAAGAGCAATAGCAAGAGCAGACTAGGCAGGGGACCAAGAGCAAGAGCAGAGCAGCAGCACGAGCGAGAGCTAAAGCAGCAGCATGTCCTACTGATGTGGATGTCACCGCCGAGGGAGCGACGCCGTGGAGGAAGTGGCCGGCGACGCCGTCGTGGATGGAGCCGCGCCGTGTCAGCTCGGGACCGAGCGCCGGCAGCACCGTGAGATCGAATCAAGAAGAAAATGCGGCGATTAGTGTACAACCTCTTTGGTGGTGCCGATTAGGCCGCAGCTTCATCCGAGGATACGGTGATGATGATGCTCTTCCGGTGGTGCAGGTGAAGGCGGCGGTGTGGGAATGGACGTGGCGCGAAAGACGAGGGGAACATCGGGGCAACTCCTTGGAGGTGGAGGACGGGGTGGCTGAACCGGCAGGACGATGAGATCGACGACGGATCTTCATCCGGTACGGTGGATGAGGGACGTCGAGGTGTTGCTGTGGACGACGTCGTCGGGAAGAGGCTCCGGCTGGGTGGCGGACGGAGCAGGGTGTGGGGTTTCATCGCGGGTTTTCGCGGTCTCAGTGTACGAATGGGTGGGTGGATGGGATGGAAGTGGGGAACCATGGCTTAGAGACGCGCTTGTCCGAAATATGGGGTAAGTTACGAAAGTACCCCCATCGATTTGAGGCGGTTCTTTCGGTTCAGGGGTACCACGGGCATTTCGCGTGTCGGGATTTCACAGGAGGTGTGTCGTGGTTTTGTCACGACAGATGTCCTAGAGAAAGGACTTAGTCGTGGAGCCATCGCGACGGGTTAGCTTGAAGGGGTTAAAGCGGACACAAGGGCGCAAGAGAGTTTATACTAGTTTGGCCCCTTCAATGAAGGTAAAAGCCTACGCCTAGTTGTGATGGAATTGATGGGTGTTTCGATGACTAGGGAGCAAACAAGCTTCACCTATGTCTCGAGTTGTTGTATGTTGTCCTTGAACCGCCGCCGGGTCGTCCCCTTATATACATGGGTGACGCCCGTCGGTTTACAGAGTCCCAACACCGGCTCATAGATGTGTCCGGTTTGGTCTCTACTTATTCCTAACTTACAATACAAGTTACATATTCACGCCGGTTTACGGCTACAGGCTCTCAACCGATTATGGGTCTTGAGCCCTCATCTACCTTCATGGGCTTTAATATACTTAACTGCTGATGAAGTTAACCCGGCCCAGATAGGCCGGTTTATGCCCAGTAGTAATATCCCCAACATTAGGCCCCAGATTGATTTGAAACAGGTTCATGTCAATCCTTAGCAAAAATTTCAGCTTCAACATCTTCTTGTAGTTTGGTGAACCGCCGTGATGTCATCTTCTCTGATTGCTGTAAACCGACGTGACATCATCTGTCATCAAGAAACTACCCATGATACCTTCTTGTTTAATAGATCTGCGATAATCGAGGCGGTAACTCTGTTTCCAAACTTGTGGCTCCTTGATTTTCGTGCCTGACCCATGTCCTTGCTTTATAAATAGGACCGAAGGGTCATTTCTTTTTCCCCTTCGTGCCCTTCTGCTTCTTCTTCCTCGCGTCGCCCAGCTTCAGAGCTCCGCCGCCGCCGTCGACCTCTGCACCAGCTTTGGCCGCTGCATCAACCTGAGCATACCAGAGCACCGCGGCGACCTTCCGCTCCTTCCTCAGCTCCGGTAAGTCTTCTATCCTTTTCATCATAGATCTGTTCTAGGGTTTCCATGTTCTCTAGCGTTCGTCGCTTGTTTCTTGTTCATATGATAGATCCTTAGACGAGTCTGTGAATCTTCGCTCTGTGTAGCAGTAGTTTTTATCCTCTGTCTTCACTTTCGCATATTAAGACCATAGATCTTATCCGAACCTTTGCTTTTTGATTCGGCACTGCTCCTTTTGGGCCTTGAATATTTATCTCCTTTATAAACATGCTCCAGATCCAAAGCTGTAGTATAATCTTGTGAAATCTGTTTTTGCGTACTTACTCATCTGCAGTCTTGACTGTTCAATGCTTAGATCAGGCGGTTTAACTTTGTAGAAAATTTTGACAAACCGGTATATACCATTAGTCCCCTTGTTGAACCGCCAGATGTTGGTTGCTTCATGAAACTCCGATTCAGATAGTTCTGTCTCCGGTTTAACAGTGCCCATACCAACGTACCTTGATCAAATGCATTTTTGAACCGGGATCTTCTACCTTGTAGATTCCATCATGGCCAAGCAAGTGTATGAGTGCAATTGGGTCCCTTCTCGCGTCACAGAGGATCAACTGGATGATTTAGTCCTGATTGGTGCCTTGGGCAGCAAAGATACCATCCATTGGAGGGCTCCTGGCAAAGAATGCCCCCCACACCTCGAGAAGGAGAGGTTGTTGTTTTCGTAGATCACCTAGCCCGGGGCTTTAAACCGCCCAGTTCTAAATTTTACCGGGATGTTTTAGCTGATTTCCAACTCCACCGCAAGACACTGGCCCCAACTCTGTTACAAATATGTGCCACTTCCAAGTGCTTTGTGAGGTGTTCTTTCAAGAGGAGCCCACAGTGGAATTATTCAGAGATCTTCTCCATCTAAACCGCCGTACTGAGTTTACTGATGGCTCCAATACGGAGTTGGGTGGCATGGCGATTCAAAAAAGGAAAGAGGTCACATACCCTCACGCCAAGCTGCACAGTCACCCCAAGGAGTGGAATCAGACATGGTTCTACTGCAAAGACACCTCCCCTGCTGGTGAGAATCCCTTGCCTGGCTTTCGTCCGGAGCGGCTCAGCAATACACACCCTTTTCCTCAAAGATTGACTGCCCAGGAGAGAAGCAAATATGCTCCCCAGCTGTCAAAGCTCAGAGCCTTTATGGCCAACGGTTTGACAGGGGTTGATCTCGCTCGCTGCTGGATATCATGGAGCATACTGCCCCTTAGTCAGCGCTCCGGTTTGATGTGCGAGTATACTGATAGTGTTGATGACCCACTACGACACTCCAAACTCCAGCTCTCCAGTGAAGAAATCACAGAGGCTGTGCGTAAAATACTGAATGAACCGGAACACGTCTGCGCTAGAACCGGCCTGCTTCCCTTCTGTGCTACCAACAAACCTCCAGCTGTAAGACTTTGATTTTTCTCTTTGCCGAATCTGTTATTGATATGTCTGGTCATTGTTTTTAATATCAGTGTCTGCATAATCAGGGCGATGATTCGTTTTGGAGCAAAAAACTGCCGCAGGAGAAACCAGAGAAAACAGATAAACCGGAAAGAGCAACCCGGCAAAATACTAAGGCTGTGAAGAAGACTGCCCACCGGAAAAGAACCACTGCATCTTCTAATCCGGCCCCTGATGATGAGGTGGATAATCCGGACTTTGAGGTAGAGCTTGACTCACTTGGTTTATTTTTCATGCGTCTTATTGATGATGATATTTGTCAGGATGATGCCGAAGCCAGCCACGCGGATGTTGCAGAGGTAATTATTCTCTCTTCCGATTCAGAAACTTTGCCTTCACAAGAAATCCGTCAGGCAAACCGGAAAGTTAAATTTTCTCATCCTCTTGCTTATTTGGATCCTAAATTTCTTATGAAGACTCAACAACACGAAGCTTGCCGCACCACCCGGCACAGCGGCCAGGTAGTTACCTCCGCCGGTTTACCGAACAGTCCGGTTCGGAAACGTCATTCCGAGGTCTCTAATTCGCTTGTCAGTGCTTGTCCTAAAGCGGGCTGCTTTCTTCAACCTCTTAATCCGTCTGACTCCGATTACCAGGTTATTTCCCACTCATCTTCTGGCGAGTCATCGGCCACTCAGCTCCCGCCGCTCAAAACGGTGCTTGGGTAAGCTACATTTATTATGATGTTTGCAGTACATTGCCTTAGAACACATGCTGTATTTAATTTGGTTATTCTTCTCAGGGCCAAACCTAGGCCAAGCAAGAAGGCCCACCTGGACAAAGCGGCTGAAGAAGATGTCATTCTTGAAGCGGCTATCTCTGAGAATATTCCCAACAATCCACCGCAGCCAGATGATGATCTTATTGCTGAAGAGAGGCCTGTTGATACCTCAGGCCCTATCCAACAGCCCACGAGTTCCATCCGGATTGAAAGCTCCACCGGTCCAGCAAAACCTACTGAGAAGCCAACAGCTCCAGTGCAAACCGGCGGTACCAAGGATGATGAGGTTGTCATTACTGGCACTGGCCATACTGAACCAAGCAATCCTGTCACTTTATCCAAACATTCTGCGAAGGAAGAATTTGCTGCTTTTGGCAAAGGCACGTGGAACGCTGATCTGATGGCTTACGCTGCTCTGAACGTCCAAGATATCCATTCCGGCTATCTGAACCGGCTGTATACCAGTCGTGACTACGAAGCCGGTCTGGTTAATATGATGAAAGATAAATATGAGGTAACTTCCATATGCTTCTTCCTGCTTGTATGCTTTTATTCTTGCTGACTCTCCTAGCCCCCAAGGGCCGGTTTGAACTATTCTTTCAAACCGGGACTTAATAATATAAATCTGGATGCTTTGAAATTTGCTGATGTAGCCCCCAAGGGCCGGTTCAACTTAGCGTAGTTAAACCGGTACTTTAAGTAATTGAAACTGCCGCATCAGAATACATATGATCAAATAGCCATTAGCCCCCAAGTGCCAAGTTGAATGCTTACATTGATCTTGGGACTTTGTAAACAATTGAAAGATGAAGATCGAATACGCATTAGCCCCCAAGTACTAAGCGCATAACTTGTTATGTGGTTGGTACTTGAATCCTTCTATTGATTTGTTGAAACATATATCTGTATGCCTGCAGGCGGAGCTGAAGGCGAAAGAAAACCAAGTCATCGATCTGCAAGAAAACCTGAAAACCCAACAGGCTGAAACCTCCAAAGCAAAAGAGGAATTGGCCAGTGCCTTAAGCTCCATGGAACAACTTAAGGAGAACTTCAAGAAGAAACAGGCGGATTGGGCCACTGAAAAGTCCGCTTTGATCAAACGAGCAGAGGATGCCGAGGCTGCACTAAAACCAGTGACGGATGAACTGACTAGCATAAAGTGGCACGTTCATGCCATGACCACTGCTATCTTTGGTAAGCCAGCTTGCCTTCTGAATTGGTTCTGCCTTCTTACAGAGTCGCCGGTTTATTAACCCTTTATGGTATTTCAGGGACACGCATTGGTCACCTGGGGTCAGATGTGCGGAAGAAATTGAAAGCCGCCTATACCTTGGTTGAACAATTGTATACTGGTGCCCAGCGGATCATCTGTACCGCATCTCATAACAAACCGGCGCCCAGTTTGATTCAAGATACTCTGATGAAACTGTCAGTGCTTCCTGCCCGGGTTGAAGAGCTGAAGAAATCTGCTGCTCGAACCGGTGCAATCAATGCTTTGATCCGGGCAAAAGCCTGGGTGCCGGATTTTGATCCTATTGAAGCGGCTCAGGGTTATCCCAGCTTGAAGGAAGACGGGTCAGAATTTGGTGAAGCGGATTTGCGAGCCATAAACCGGGAGGTACGTCCGCTAGCTTGTCAACTGGCTGAGGAAGCGGATTTGTCTCATTATCAAGCCCAATATGACAGCCAGAACAAGCGAATAGCTGCACCAATCCATGAATCGGAAAACCTGATCCCTCCAATCCGTAAGCATACTTACGCTCCCGATATTGACCCGTCTTCGCTAATCCATGACGAAGTTGTTTTTCAAGCATTAATGGGAATCGACTGGACAACTGTGGATTTCGAGCCACTTGGTAGAGAAACGGAAGCTGAAGCGACGCAGGATGACCCACAACCATCAGGCCAGGCTGGTGGCCAAGCTTAAATCGGAAGCCGGTTTTAAAACTGTCTCTCCTTTGTGAAAAACAATTATGTTATTATGGGCACCATGTTGCTTTGTAATAGGCTAGCTGATACCTTTGATGTTGATATGCCTTCGTGCATAACTTGTTCTTCCTGTGGTAATGGACTTCCCAAAATACTTTCTGAAATAAGAAATTCGTTAAGTGCCACCGCGGTTGTACTGTCAGGCGGAATATGATGTCAGTATATATAAAGTCAAAACATCCAAAACAAAAATTATAAGTATATGATCAAAAAATTTGAGATACATAATACATGCCACCGTTGAGTGTGAAGTTGGCCTGGCCAACCTTGAAGCGGAGTTTTGCAAACCCACACTGTTGGAGGAAATAACAACTCCTGTATATGTATATGACGCTGGTTACCATGTAAACCGTGCCGGGTTATAATAAACACCGTGTTACTCCATAAGAGGATGTTAACAACAAGGATCAAACCGGACAAATAGTCTCCGGATTGACGTGAACTGTGTTCCGTCAATTGATTGGTTAAAACATTTTGTCCGTTTAAAGAACACAATAAAAAGCAAAAAAAACCCTTCAAAGAAAAGTATGAAGCAAAAGCAACGATAAAAACGTTTGCCAAAAAAGATTTATTTAAGCTGATCAAATGGCGTAACCATGGCCAAACACGACCAAGCTCCCGTTAGGTGTAACTATGGTTCTAGTTAGCCAGGTCCCCAAATGATTCTTGTGGCATTTATGCCAACCAAATGGCGTGGTCATGGTTTGGGTTCGACCAAGCCCCCAAGTGATTCTGTGGACTTAGGCCGATCAAGAGGCATGACTGGTTCAGACATGACCAAGTCCCCAAGTGATCTGGTGGCTTTCGCCTATCAAGAGGCATGGTATTGGTTCGGACACGACCAATCCTCCAAGTGATATAACACGATGCTTTTAGCAAAGCGAACTCAAGGGGTAAACCGGAGGCCGCTTTAGAGCAACTCCGTGTAACCTCACATGATGTAAAAGAACAGATACCCCGCTTTAGCTGAGGTTCCGGTTTATTTAATCATAATACATTGTCGTAATATGTACATAAGTATAGCCAATGGCTCAGGTATAGTAAGGCCGAAGATGAGCTATATTCCATGGCCTGTTAGTCTCCTCCTCTGATGTACGTGAGTCCTTATGCTCTCGAATATCGATCAGATAGTACAACCCGTTGTGTAGATTCTTGCTGACCACGAAAGGCCCCTCCCAAGGTGGGGATAGCTTATGCATATCAGTCTGATCTTGGATGAGCCGAAGCACCAAATCTCCTTCCTGAAAAGTTCTGGTTCTGACCCGGTGACTGTGATAACGATGAAGATCCTGCTGGTAAATCGCCAATCGGGCGGCTGCGATGTCACGCTCTTCATCCAACCGGTCCAAAGCATCTTGCCGTGCTGTCTCGTTGTCTGCTTCAATATAAGCCGTGACACGAGGTGAATCATGACGGATATCACTGGGGAGAACCGCCTCCGCTCCATAAACCATGAAGAACGGTGTGTATCCTGTTGATCTGTTGGGTGTTGTATTGATGCTCCATAACACAGATGGTAATTCTTCTACCCAACAACCCGGCGTTCTCTGCAAAGGAACCATGAGCCGGGGCTTGATGCCTCTCAAGATCTCTTGATTAGCTCTTTCTGCTTGACCGTTGGACTGTGGATGTGCCACTGATGAAACGTCGAGCCGGATGTGCTCCCGTTCGCAGAACTCCTTCATAGCACCTTTGGACAAATTGGTACCATTATCTGTGATAATACTGTGCGGAAAGCCAAACCGGAAAATCACCTTTTTGATGAACTGAACCGCCGTGGCCGCATCACACTTGCTAACAGGTTCTGCCTCCACCCACTTTGTAAACTTGTGAACCACCACCAGGAGGTGGGTCTTCTTATCTTTGGACCTTTTGATAGGCCCAACCATATCCAGCCCCCAAGTCGCAAACGTCCAAGTAATTGGAATCATTCTCAATTCTTGAGCCGGTACATGAGCACGTCTCGAAAACCTTTGGCAACCATCACATCGCCTGACCAGATCCTCCGCATCAGCATGAGCAGTTAACCAATAGAAACCATGGCGAAACGCTTTAGCCACCAGAGACTTTGAACCGGCATGGTGACCACAATCTCCTTCGTGGATCTCACGCAAACTTTCACGACCTTCTTCAGGAGACACGCAACATTGAACAGCTCCTGATACACTGCAATGATGCAACTCACCGTTGATGACAGCCATGGACTTGGATCGCCGGATTATCTGCCGGGCCAGAATCTCATCTTCTGGCAACTCGCCCGGTTCTTGTACGCCAGGTAAGGAAGCATCCAATCCGGAATAACATGAAGAACTGCCACAAATTGAGCCTCCGGATCAGGAATAGCCAAATCCTCTTCACCAGGGATCTTCACCGACGGGTTGTGCAGCACATCCAAAAAAACATTGGGCGGGACCGGTTTGCGCTGAGAGCCCAGCCGGCTTAAAGCGTCCGCCGCTTCATTTTTCCGCCGGTCTACGTGGTCCACCTGATAGCCTCTGAAATAACCTGCAACAATATCCACCTCACGACGATATGCTGCCATGAGTGGGTCCTTGGAGTCCCAAGTGCCAGACACTTGCTGAGCCATAAGGTCCGAGTCACCGAAGCACTTAACTCGACTTAGATTCATCTCCTTAGCCATCCGAAGACCATGGAGCAAGGCTTCATACTCAGCTGCATTGTTAGTACAAGGGAACATTAAACGGAGAACATAACAAAACTTATCACCTCGTGGGGAAGTTAATACGACTCCAGCCCCCGAGCCTTCCAACTGCCTGGATCCGTCAAAATGGATGGTCCAATATGTACAATCCGGCTTTTCTTCAGGTGCTTGCATTTCCATCCAATCATTGATGAAATCAACAAGTGCTTGAGACTTAACCGCTGTCTAAGGCACATACTTCAAACCGTACGGCCCCAACTCTATGGCCCACTTTGCAATCCGGCCAGTTGCTTCCCGGTTCTGGATGATATCTCCCAAAGGAGCAGAACTGATTACCGTGATTGAGTGCCCTTGGAAATATTGCTTAAGCTTCCGGCTTGCCATAAAAACTCCGTACACCAGCTTCTACCAATGCGGATACCTTTGCTTGGACTCAATGAGTACCTCACTGATATAATAGACCGGACGTTGAACCGGATGCTCCTTACCCGCCTCCTTTCGCTCCACCACAATAGCCACGCTGACCGCACGAGCATTAGCAGCAACATATAGCAGTAACGGCTCCTTGTCAATGGGAGCGGCGAGCACAGGCGGATTGGCCAATTGCCGCTTTAAGTCCTCAAATGCTTCATCAGCAGCAGAACTCCAGATGAACTGATCTGTCTTTTTCAACATCTGATACAAAGGGATCGCCTTCTCACCAAGGTGGCTGATAAACCGGCTTAACGCAGCAATCCGGCCTGCCAGGCGTTGAACATCATTGTTACACTTCGGTTTAGCCAGGGAGGTGATGGCTGTGATCTTCTCTGGATTAGCCTCAATTCCCCTGTTGGACACCAGAAAACCCAATAACTTGCCCGCCGGTACACCAAAGACACACTTGTCCGGATTAAGCATCATCTTGTACGTCCTTAGGTTATCAAAGGTTTCCTTCAAATCGTCAACCAGAGTCTCCTTCTCCCTGGATTTAACCACGATATCATCCACGTAAGCATGTACATTACGGCCAATCTGCTTGTGAAGACAATTTTGTACACACCGTTGATAAGTTGCCTGGGCACTTTTAAGCCCAAAGGGCATAGACACATAGCAGAAGGATCCAAAGGGAGTTATGAATGCCATCTTCTCCTAGTCCTTAACTGCCATTTTGATCTGATGATAGCCAGAATATGCATCCAAAAAACTTAAACGCTCACAACCCGCCGTAGCATCAATGATTTGATCAATACGGGGGAGGGCAAAAGGATCTGCTAGACAAGCCTTATTAAGATCTGTGTAATCCACACACATGCGCCAGCTGCCATTTTTCTTAAGGACTAGCACCGGATTGGCAAGCCACTCGGGGTGAAAAACTTCAACAATAAAGCCAGCTGCTAAGAGCCTGGCCACCTCTTCTCCAATCGCCTTGTGTCTTTCCTCGTTAAACCAGCGGAGGAACTGTTTCACCGGTTTATATTTAGGATCCACATTAAGTGTGTGCTCAGCGAGTTGGCTCGGTACACCTGGCATGTCAGAAGGCTTCAATGCAAAAATGTCCCGATTCTCACGGATGAACTCAATGAGCGCGCTTTCCTATTTCGGATCCAAGTTGGCACTGATGCTGAACTGCTTGGACGAATCGCCAGGCACGAAGTCAACAAGCTTAGTTTCTGCTGCCGATTTGAACTTCAGGGCCGGATCATGCTCCATAATTGGCTTCTTCAACGGAGTCATGTCCGCCGGATCAACATTGTCTTTATAGTACTTCAACTCCTCGGTGGCACAAACCGACTCTGCATACGCCGCATCTCCTTCCTCGCATTCCAAAGCGATTTTGTGGCTCCCGTGAACCGTTATTGTCCCCTTGTGACCCGGCATCTTGAGCTGCAAATACACATAACAGGGCCGAGCCATAAACTTGGCGTATGTCGGTCGCCTAAACAGGGCATGATATGGAATTTGGATTTTCACCACTTCAAACGTCAATGTCTCCGACCTGGAATCATGATCATCCCCAAAGGCCACTTCGAGAGCTATCTTACCAACGGGATATGCTGATCTGCCAGGCACTACACCGTGGAATACTGTATTAGACGGTTTGAGATTCTTATCTGTTAGTCCCATACGACGGAAGGTCTCATAGTACAGGATGTTAATGCTGCTTCCTCCATCCATGAGCACCTTGGTGAACTTATAACCTCCCACCTGAGGCGCCACCACCAGAGCCAACTGACCCGGATTATCGACCTGGGGTGGGTGATCCTCTCTGCTCCATATGATTGGCTGTTCGGACCAACGTAGATAACGGGGTGTGGCCGGTTCAACAGAGTTGACTGCCCATCTCTGCACCTTCCGGTCTCGCTTGTCCAAGCTAGTGGTAAAGACATGGTACTGCCCACTACTCAACTGCTTTGGGTTGCTCTGGTAACCTGACTGTTGCTGCTGTTGGTTGTAACCACCCTAGTTGTTCTGACTATTTTGACCATTATGTCCGCCCGGATTACCATTAAATCCTGAACCGGAACTTCCTCCACCGTAACTCGGCCCGGACCCTGAGCCACCGCCAGATCCGTGATCATACCGGAAATTATTAGAATTCTTGAACTCTTGCATAATAAAGAAATCCTTCCAAAGGTGGTTTGCTGGCTCCTCCTTCGTCCCATGTCTTGGTCAGGGCTGGCTTAGCAGATAGTTCAGGCAGTTTGGGTTAGGGTTAGGTGCTCCACTATGATTTTTCGGCCTACCCTTGCGCCGCTGGCCATTGTCCTATGCGTTGGTATTAGCCACAAAATCCATGTTACCATCCGCTTTACGCTTGCCTCCTCCGCCATTGCCTACCCAGTGATGCTGCTGACCTTTGGAGCTACTGTTCTTCTTCCCCTTCCCTGTCTTGTCATCATCAGATTCGGGATCCTTGGTACTATCAGAATCAGCATATTTTACCAAAGCGGCCATGAGGGTCCCCATGTCAGTGCAATGACGCTTCATCCGTCCCAATTTCAACTTCAGGGGCCCAAACCGGCAGTTGCCTTCTAGGGTTAATACTGCAGTGTCAGCGTTGATGCGGTCTGAGGAGTGCAACACTTGTGAAACCCGGCGCACCCAATGAGTTGTTGAATCTCCTTCCTCCTGGACGCATGCAGCTAAGTCCACTATCGACATAGGCTGTTTACAGGTATCCTTGAAATTGTTGATAAACCGGGCATGTAGTTGGGCCCATGAACTGATAGAATTAGCTGGCAAGCTTTTTAACCAAGTACGGGCCGTTCCTTCAAGCATCATGGTGAAGTATTTCGCACACGCCGTGTCATCCACATCAAGCATCTCCATGGCCATCTCATAGCACTCTACCCATGTCTCTGGAGGTTGATCCGCCGTGTAATTTGGTACCTTGCACGGGCCTTTGAAATCCTTGGGCAGGCGCACATTGCGTAAAGCGGGAATAAGGCAAGGCACCCCCAAAGAACTAGAAGTAACACAAGGTTCGATTGAGATGGTTGGACGAACCGGCGTGAGCTGCCGAGCCTGATGCTGTGTGGCTAACTCGGCCTCCCTGCGCGCTCGGGCCCGGTTTACCACTTCCTGAGTGTCATCAGCACCACCCGTCGGGTTGTTGCCACGGGGTGCTCCATGTCGTTCATTACTCAACACTGCTGGCTCATCCATATATCTGCTATAGCTCCGGCTTGGACGGGGGGTCGAGTGGATCCGGTCGCGGCTGTACGAGTACGCTTCCTGTTGGGCCAAAGCTGTCCTCAGAAGTTCCTTAACCCGTCGCGTCTCTACTGCCTGCGGTGAGTCACCTTCAACTGGGATGGCCTCCAGTCGTGCAGCAGCGGCAACAAGATTGTCCATTGGGTTGGAGTAGTGACCCGGAGGTGTTAAAGCATCCTGAGGTATAACGGTGTTTTGACGAGGTGGGTCCATCTGACGGGGCTGAACCGGCGCACCGGTCCCAGGGGCTTCTGCCCGGTTCCCCTCCAGCGGATTGCCGGCTCTTGGCCCTGGAGTGTTAAAAAGGTCTCTAGCCTCGAAAACCGGAGGTAAGCGGGATCGGTGCTTCCTCCTCATGACTTCATGCGACGCGCTCTGGTCCAACATAAGCCTGTAGGCCTGTGCGTCTAAAGCGGCCCGCTCTGCGGCCATCCTGGTATCCTCAGCTGCTAGATCCGTCTTGGCCTGGGTGATTTGTTCCTTTACCTTGGCAATCTCCGTGTTGTGAACGTCCTGATCTGGCGGATTAACTTCCGCCATAAGCACAGCCAATGCATCAAATAGTTCTGATAGAACCTGAGCCGGCGGGCGCACAGGGCCTCTGGTCCAACATAAGCCTGTAGGCCTGTGCGTCTAAAGCGGCCCGCTCTGCGGCCATCCTGGTATCCTCAGCTGCTAGATCCGTCTTGGCCTGGGTGATTTGTTCCTTTACCTTGGCAATCTCCGTGTTGTGAACGTCCTGATCTGGCGGATTAACTTCCGCCATAAGCACAGCCAATGCATCAAATAGTTCTGATAGAACCTGAGCCGGCGGGCGCACAGGGCCTCCTTCCCCGGCAGCCAACGCCGCTGCTGAACCGGAGACCGTTGCCGCAGCTGTCGAAGAATGATACGCTGCTTGTGTTCCGGTCATGAATATTCCAACCCGGTTAGGCAGATCGGAGGGGTCCGGAATACTGTCGCCATCGGAACAGCTCTCAGTCCAGCCATCTTGTAGCTGATAAAGAGATTCGGTTTCTCTGGCCGAAGATTCGTCACCGGAACAAACGACAGTCGCCCTGCGAAGCTCCAATCTGTCCTCATGACTTCCTCCATGGATCACTCCCATGAAGGTACGCTTCATGGCCGGTTTAACCCGGGCGGATCGCGCACGCTGAGCCGTCTCGACGAGATCGGTGCAGATGTCCGGCTCAGGGCCCGGTTCTCTGATCTTGCCAATGAAAACGTGAATGCTACCAAAGGGGACCCGGTACCCATACTCAATTGAACCGGCCTCGGGGCCCCAGCCTGCGTCGTCGATGTAGAGCTTGCCGCCACGACTCTTAGTCATCCGGCCTACCGCGTAGCCCTCGAGTCCTTCAAAGCGGCCCTCCAAGAACCGGAAACCATCATGCGATAGCCCCACGGTGGGCGCCAACTGTCGTGGTTTTGTCACGGCAGATGTCCTAGAGAAAGGACTTAGTCGTGGAGCCATCGCGACGGGTTAGCTTGAAGGGGTTAAAGAGGACACAAGGGCGCAAGAGAGTTTATACTAGTTCGGCCCCTTCAATGAAGGTAAAAGCCTACGTCTAGTTGTGATGGAATTGATGGGTGTTTCGATACTAGGGAGCAAACAAGATTTGCCTATGTCTCGAGTTGTTGTCTGTTGTCCTTGAACCGCCGCCGGGTCGTCCCCTTATATACATGGGTGACGCCCGTCGGTTTACAGAGTCCCAACACCGGCTCATAGATGTGTCCGGTTTGGTCTCTACTTATTCCTAACTTACAATACAAGTTACATATTCACGCCGGTTTACGGCTACAGGCTCTCAACCGATTATGGGTCTTGAGCCCTCATCTACCTTCATGGGCTTTAATATACTTAACTGTTGATGAAGTTAACCCGGCCCAGATAGGCCGGTTTACGCCCAGTAGTAATATCCCCAACAAGGTGGGAGTTTTCACGCGCGTTGTAATTTCGGAATAGCAAGGCACGGGTTGAGATGGAGGGAGTTGTCGGAGCACAACGAGACAAAGATATATCTTAAATATTTTTGGCTAACAAGGTGCGGGTTGAAATTTCCAGACAAGCCTAACGTGTACTGTACCAAATCAATGCACCCTACAAATGTCATTCAAAACTTTGAATTCATGTTATGTTCAATTAAAATATTTCGCTACGTGTATAATGCATGCAACCTACTACTCAAATGAACGTTTTAGTGCATTCCAAACGTATATACTACCGCTTCAATATGAACTAAATTTGAATTCGTTTCTCTATTTGAATAAGATCTACAGTAATGATTGTTGTGAAGTCAAAGCATTTGAATTCATTTATCTGTTTTAATAAGATCTACAATCATCATTATTGTCAAGTTAAACCATCGTTTGTGTATTATCTTCACAGCACACCACATGATTAGTCTCGAGTTACATATGAACTATGTGTACTATATGAACTCGAACTAGATTTTTTGAATCCACTTTATTTTGATTTCAAATCACATTACATTTCTAGCTCTAGCTAGATCTTCATAATCTAAACCATGTCTCATATGTATAATGTGTTTATCACATTATGTATGGTGCCTCGCCCCCTACGCCTACAAGTATTTAGATGTGAGTTGCAAACACCACACATTACCACAAATTCAAATAAAATGTGAGAATGTTCGATATATAGTATTGTTTAGATTGTTCGATATTTAGTTGTAAGCTGCAAATGCCACACATTATCACAAATTCAAGTAAAATGTGAGATTTTTTGATGTATAGTATGGTTTAGATTGTTCGGCATTTAGTGTGAGTTGCAAACGCCATGCATTATCACATTATGGTATAACATGTGCACATCACGTGTATCACCGCTATATTCATGCATGCAATGTTTAAAACACTATGATCTCCTATTCAAATATATGAATCTGCTTTCATATCAAATTATGATCTTTGTTAGTCTCTTACACCCACACAATCCTCTAACCTTTCTAGCTACCACTAACTTTCTCTCGTGCATGCACACGCCCTCCTCGCCCTCCCCCTCCCTCGGCATTCTATCCACCGGGCACATTCATTTTTTTCTTTAGGTCGTTCTCCCAGAGTCTCCACAACTCCTTTCTGACACACACCAATCGATAAACCTCTCTAGCGATGCCTGCCTACAACATACACACACACCTCCAATCTCCTCCTTTATGTGTCCTTGCCTCGTGTCTCTCATACGGTCAGACACACGTGTAAAATCTCGCCCCTATTTTCATCGCTCTCACAACCGCACACTCCTCCCCCTATCTAGCTAGTAGTTGGGCCTCTCGCACCACCTCCTAGCTCCATTCTCTCTGTCTATCCGTCTCGCTGGGCCTTATTTGCCTCTAATAAATGGACGTACACCGACCGATCTCTCGCTATACATATAGCTAGCTAGGTCCTTATAACTCGTTTTTACCCACACGTCAATCGATCTACCTCATTAGTTGTGTCTCTCCCTTCCTCCGACAAACAACAATTGATCTACTGATCTAGTTAGGTTTGCTTACCAAACACATGGTTCCCCTTCATCATCCATGGATGTGTCCCGACAGATCTATCACGCACAGGCACACACAGAAACACATCCCCACTCTTATTGATAACATTGCAGTTCCACCCTCAGTTTGTCTAGTAGGCCTCTCCCACCATCTTCGAGAAGCAACTCCATCACCCATCCAGCACTCTACCCCTCTCCCTCCATCTCCCTCCCTCTCTCTCTCCTCTCTCTCTCCCATCATATTTCCCGTCCTTTAGTTATGTATGGATGTCGACCGATCTCCCTCAAGACATAGTTGGGTCTCTCCTTCTCAACACATATACGAGTCGTTCTACCTCTATAGTTAGGCCTCTGCCTACCCCTCCCATCACCCCTCCCCCCCCACACACCGATACATCGAGCGCTCTAGTCATGTCTCCCTGCCACACACAAACTTGACGTGTGCCCTCTAATGTTCCGTAGGCCAGTCGCCCTATATCTTTGACTTGTACACACACACAATTTCGATGGCTCTGTTCATCGATCTCGCACCCACCCACTTGATCCTCTCTTCGACTCTATCGATAGCTATGACCCCTCCCTCTCTTCTCATGGATTGCCCGACCCTCTATGTATGATATGGATAGGCCTCCATTTCACACACATTGCATGCAAAATTTTGTTTGAGATGTCATCGACACATATTCCCACAAATAATTCACGAAATCAACCCCCACCCCAAAACAAAAAACACTCACGAACACGGTTTGTATCTCTCACACACACCCACGTAGGTGGGGGACATGCACGAAGAGAAGAGGTGCATGCACGTCGCACGTAGTCCCATCTCTTTCCCAACCACACCCGCGCGGGTACACGGTGGAGCTCATTTCTGTACGAAAAAGGCAACCCACATGGTAATTTGGCACGTGTACTGGTTGTCCACTTGGTGGAGGGAGGATCGTCTACCACGGGCGAACAAACAAATTGCGACTTGACGTGTTATGTTAAAAAAAGAGGCAAACCATGTGGGGCCTACCTTAGAGGCAAGGCTCTATACACTGGAGTACTTTTGATGTGTCTCGTCAACTCGCAGAACGAGGAGAAGCTTGCTTAGTACGCCGTCTCCCCCGCCCACAGGCGCGGTGGCTCGCAGGATGAGGTGAAGCTTGCTTACTACGCCTTACACCCGCTCCCTCGCCCATGCGCGTGGTGGCTCGTAGGACGAGGAGAAAAATTTACTACTCCCTCCGTTTACTCCTCGTCCCTACTACCTTGGTTATAGATATTATATCATATTGTTTGGAATATATATGTCCTTTAGTAGATTTCAATATGAACTACTAGTACATACTCCAAACACTGATGTATATAGACGTATTTTAGAGTGTAGATTCACTCATTTTGCTCTGTATGTAGCACTCTCCCTCGCCCCTTGACCCTCGCCCACGTGGTGGACGTGCAGCAATTCATTCGGTCTCATATAGCCAGAACGATATATACTGCACTACCATTATTGCTCGACTTCCCGAAGAGGCGAAGAGCCAATCGCAAGGTTAATATTTTTGAGATGCCAAGCGCAAGGTTATAGGAGAACGAGTAGTAGGTGCCACGTCATTTATAAATAAAGTTTTTTTCTTCAGTGGCACGTACGCAATATGATAGGTTCATATGGAGAGAAAGGATGAGGAAACCGCTCCACTATATACATAGTCAGGACGGGCCAGCCTACACGGTTGCTTGCTGGGGTTGCTCTCTTCACACTCTCTCGCACAAAACGACTGTGGCCACATCTCTAACATCCCGGCGGATCATGTCCGCTTGGGGAAGGGGTGGATGCTTAGTGTAGATGCAGTGGCCATTGCAGACGGCGAAGACCCACTGTCGGCATGTCCCGATCAGGGGTCCCCGCCGTTCTCTCTCACAAAGCCAGTGAGGTTGCCTTCGTCCCTTGCTCACTGCCGCGACGTGGGCAGTTGCTACCTCCCTCCTCAAGGTTGAGCTACGTCCCTCAGGTACAACTCCCTTTACAGCCGGCTTGCACCACTGCTCCAGCTGCCCACATCACTCCCTGTGGATATTTCTCTACTTCTTTGCCCCGCACATACCTCTACTGGCTTCTACATACTGTATTTGTGATGAGTTTATGTCTCATCAACTAGTCCCAGTAATCTTATTCTAATCATGCTTGTTCAATTTCTTTGCCACAGGGATGCTCATCTCGATTTTGGTGAAACTGCACAAAATGATCCGATGGTCAAAAGGTTGCAAACTTCATTTATTAGGAAGCTTGAACGTTGCCAGGAAATTGAAGCCTGGTCAGGGTTCATGGTTCAAGGGCTAGGGACTGCATGGATCGTTTTTTTTCTTTAGCTGCCTCTGTTCCAAAATAAGTGTCAACTTTAGTAGTAGTACAACTTTGTACTAAAGTTTGCACAAAGTTGAGAAACTTATTTTGGAACGGAGGGGGTACATATTTGCTATGATCTATCAATCATTGAGATGCAATAGCATGCATGTTAGTCTCCTTTGTATTTGATGAAATGTTGCAACGGGCAACCTTGGACGCAAGATACATGTAACAGAAGGTAGAAGCTTCATAGCATTGTACAAATTTATCTCGTTGATAAATTACAGTACGTACTATATTAGTACTTCCTCCATTCCTAAATATAAGTCTTTGTAGAGATTTCACCATGAACCACATGCGGATGTATATAGATGCATTTTAAGTGTAGATTCATTCATTTTGTTCCGTATGTAGTGGAATCTCTACAAAGACTTATATCTACTAGTAATAGCTAGCCCCCACTACTAGGAATTCTCTATCCTCTCCTTGAGCCACGTCATCAAAATTGATGTAGCCGTTAGATGAAGTAAACCAGTCCATAATAGCCGTCTGATCTTGACGTTGAGAGGCTCCGCACTAAGCCACATGCAAGCATGCAGAAATACCGTGCCACATGCATGTGAGTGGGTTTTAAATCACATCAACATGTCTGCATGCAAGCATGCACCGGTAGCATGCATGTAAGTGAGCTTTTAAGTCCCATTAACATGTCAAAAAGAAAAATATAATCCCATTATGCAATAGGAGTTGGATGATCTTTTTTCCTTACGTGGGATGATCTAAATGATGATGGGAGTTTATTTAGTTTGGCTACCGCATTTGTCATGTGGTTATAGAGTTTTTTTGTTCTATGAAATCAATAATTTTGTGCAGAGAGATATACCGCTGTTCTGCACCAACGCGCGGGGACTCATCTAGTAATATTTAGGAACGGAGGGAGTACTATGTAAAGAGTTAGGTGTCGCACGGTGATAGTGTGAGGCGGGCCATGTAATCACTGAGCCTGCGTGTTTTCACTGCTCTTGCACGCCTCCGCTGTAAGAATGGAGAAAATTGTAATCTAGTAGTAGTATACCTCCTTTCGCCAAAAGCGTGGGACTTCCAGCAGTCCTACCACCTCACTAATAAAGACCAATGAGCCGTCAAATCACATAGACCCGGCAGTAAGTTGGAAGGACGAAGCAACCATCACTCTTGCGCCAGTGAGAGGTCGCGTCCGCTCTGCCCGGGCATGAATGCGGCACCGATTCTTTGGAGCGGCACTGACCGTTTTGGGTGGGAAGCGCACGCGGGCGATGGAGGGGCTTTGGGTGGGCCAGGCTGGTCAGGAGCGGGCATGGCAGCTGTCCACATGTCCCTACCGGACACGCCCGGAAACGAGAGGATGCACCGACTCTCGCGGCTAAAATCGTACACTACACAACATCTCTCTGTAGGAGTAGGTAGATCTGTCGCTCTCTCTAACACACATATGGTGTTAAACACACACACACACACACACACACACGCACGCACCTTGGTCCCGTTGCACCTTCTAATGTGACTTATTACACCTAGACGGAGGGAGTAGTAAGTATACGAGAGACGGTGGCACACTGACTTAAGTCGAATACAAGTGCCCAAAATTTGTGCGCATGTTATAATAAGGATTCACTTAAAATAGTACGTGAGCGAATAGAGGGATCAATTGGACAGTGTTCCAGAGCAGTAGCGAGATGTGTGAGGTAAGATACACCGCTGGCGCTTTTAATTTTTCTTATTAATTTGTTTGTTTCACCCTCTGACTGGTGGGACCCAACGTACTACGTGGAGAGAGGTAAGGTGACTAAGGCTGCATTATTTCTGCACCACTGTGGATAGTCTTACCACCAAAGCCACATGACACGATTATGATTGAAATCCCAATGACTCCCACACACACAAAAAAACACGGCATGCTTGTCACACGAATGCAGGAATGTATAAAAGGTTATTTCCCTCTCGTTGAACATAACGGGAGGGTTGTGTAGCTGGTTAGCCTGTTCGCTCATCAAACTTGAGGTCTCAGGTTCGATAACTACACTTGAGCATAATTTGTGCCAGGAGGATTCTTTGACTGGTCAAAATGTTTTCTAGGGTTTGCACACTTCACACTCTCCCTCCAGTATATATATACACGCTGGAGCCTCAGCGCTTGTAGTTGCTCTCTTCACACTCTCTCGCCCTCTCCCGCTGGAGCCTCAGCGCTTGTAGTTGCTCTCTTCACACTCTCTCGCCCTCTCCAAATCTAAACAAGACTTCATTGGCCTCTCTCTTCCCTCACTGCTGCTTAAAGTGCCGGCTGGATCCATTTGCCGGGAAGGGAAGGAGGCTTAACGCTGCCGCCGTCGGCGAGGGACTACCGGCGCAGCTGTTCACTTTCCACCCAGCGGCGACGCGGGAGGGCCTCCGACCCCTTCTTCTTCGCCGTCGTCCCGTCGCCCACCGAACCATGCCCCAAGAATCTTAAGGTATAATTTACTTACTCCACATGCATTGCTCTAGCTGCATGTATACCATGAATCTAGGACGTGGTTCAAAGAGGAAAGGAGTGGGGGAAAGTAGTGGGAAAAGTTGTATATAGCATGAATCTAGGACGTGGTTCAAAGAGGAAATGAAGGGGGAAAGTTGTATAGCATTAATCTAGGATGTGGTTCAAAGAGGAAAGGAATGGGGAAAGTTGTATCGCATAAATCTAGGACGTGGTTCAAAGAGGAAAGGAAGGGGCGAAAGTACTAGTTCAAAAAGGAAAGGAAGGGACAAGGATATAGAGTTTGAGAAGGACTAGATTTGCTGCGCTCACATAGGGAAAGGCGTCTAAAGAGAACAAAACTAGGACCAAGAAAAATATGCTCCTTGGTTGTTTGTTCTTTGTTGCAACAGACTGTGCATGACCACAGTACATCGGTAGATGCACATGGTGCTGGTGCGTCCACTGTCCCGTGCAACTCATTAGTTGTTGTTAATCTAAGGCCATGTTTGGTTAGAAACTCCCTAGTCCCTACCTGCTGGGTTCCAAGGACTAAACATGGACTAGAGGTTATTAAATGACATGCTAAAAGACCATGTTACCCCTAGTAATGAACTAATAGAGACAAGGTGTGATGCGTGGCAGGGGCAACTGTTGGAAAAAGTCCCAAAAAGACTCCCTCGGGGTCTTCTTTCTTTAGTCCCAAATGCCCACTTTTAGTCCCTAAAAGTCCCTCCTCTTTGGTTTAGACGGGACTGACATGGAGTTTTTTTAGTCCCTACACCAAAATGTCCCTATAAACAAACACCCTCTAATAATGCCACTGGAAAATTGATGCAATGCCACAGTTAAAAGCAAATTACATGTTTAACGAATTTTATTGTTAATATAATCTCTATGTTAATATTAATCAATGCCACCGTTTCAGAAATGCTACTGTCTTGCTTTCTTTCCCATTTAGATAAGGTAGATGCTCCTTTTTGTTGGCTTCTGTGTCATCCACCGTTATTGACCACTAATTGTTTCCTTTGCACCTCTGTGTAAACAGGGTTATCTGCTTCACCTCGTTGCCATTGTGACCTTTTGTTGCACTGCACAAAACACTTTGTTTTAAGAGTGTTTTGTGTAGTTCAACCAAAATGTCACACCGACAACATTGCTTGATTGCTTGATCTTAGTGGAACTGCACAAGAGGAGATCTTACTTCCTATCCGTTAAGGCGAATTTGGTTCAGATCTTCTTCTTGTGAGTTGTTTGAATTCCGCATCATGAGAGGTCAGTACTAGCCTTCTTTCACATGATTCTGCAGTGTGCATTCATATGTTGTGCTACTTGTACGATAGTGTTGCTTGATTTTAGTGAACTGCACAAATGGAGACAAGACTTCCAATCTGTATGTGCACCGTAATACCCATTGAGGTAAGATAAGGATATTTCACAACTGCTGGCCTTAATGTAAGTAAATTATTGCTATGGCTAGAACGAGCAATTGTTTTGCCACTGATTTGATGCCACTCTTAATGTAATATGTAATTATCTCTACTTGTGCAAACAAGGATCTTCTTTGAAGATACCATATATTTTAGTGGAACTGCACAAGAAGATGTTGGAAACATTAAACTAATCGAGGAGTATATAGTAACCATGGCCACCACCGTAGATAGCAACAGATGGTTCCGGAGAATTGCTTCATCTGTATGCTCTACACAATAAGCCTCATGACAAAGGTTGGTACTCGCCCACTGATTTCATCCATATGATTAAGCTTTGTCATCTATATTGGTGTTGTGCTACTGTTTAGACATTGTCATGAAAAAGTGATATTGTCCTTGAGAAGTGCTTCATCTGTGTTGTTTTAAATATTTCCTTTCCTTTTTTTCAAGCAAACAGTGATGCTAGCATTTAGTAGTCCTCTTGTCTTTGCACAACAGGATCATCTTCCTCTGAAGGACTGACAATTATGCCAGGATGAAGAAGCCCTGTCTATCTTATCATCAGAAGGAGCAGTTGAAGGATGGTTACATTACTCCCCACAAGACCAAACTAACTTTAGCTCAGAAGGACTGACAAAATCTCCATTTTTTTGCTGTGATGCGCGAGTACAATGTTGTTCTAGGATTCTTTCTGGTGAGTTCCATTTTTCTAAAAGTGTGCTCTACATGGACCATGTATGTGCCTGTTGAAACTATCAATTCATAGTACAGTTTGCTCTATACTAATCACTTTTTTGTATTTGTGCAAACAGGGGTGCTCAGCTTGATTTCAATGGGAACTGCACAAAATGTTCATGAATACATCAAATCATTCATTTCCACCACAAGAAAGGAGGTGCCGATCAGTTCAAGGCTTTGCAACATATAAGGGCGAAATCATACAAGCTACGCGCGAATTTAGTTGATTTTGGTGGAACTGCACAAAAAGAACAACTGGTTTATTTAGCACGAGGTGCCATGTCAATGTCCGAACTGATGGCAAACCCTGCCCATTCCACAATCATAGGCATTTGATATTTTGGAATGGGACAACCTTGTCAAATTTTGCTTATTGATTTTAGCAAGACATGCGTTTGATATTTTCGAATGGGACGCCCTTTGCTGTCAGCAACGTCGATCATTTTTTCTTTATTCTTTAGTTGTGAAGTAAATATTTCCTCTGACATGTGAGTCGCTGAGATGCATAATCATCGATTGTTTTGAATGTTCTCTATGAATTGCCAGTCTTGTGTGTTTGATTGCAATGTACAGAAACGCTAAAAAGCTGCTCAAACTCTTTGTACTCCTTCTGTTCCTTTTACTTCGCACGTTATGAAAGTGCATACTTTTTTGTATAAGATTGATCAAAGTAGAGATACTTTGACTGCAGACAAAACTTGTATGCAGACTAGAAAGGACTGGAGGGAGTACATGTGAACTGCTGCAAACGAGGTGATCACCCTGGGAATAATGCTAGTACGTATTGTTTTGCATGTTCATCCAATGCCAGTGATACAGGAATTCAAACTAATCGAAATAAATTTATTCATACACGATCGGATTTCATATAAACATGCCAGATCTCATTACATTTCATACATTCTTCAACTAAAAAGGGGTGCGCTGGAGGTATAATTAATTAACCGAAGCTACCCACCTGTGTCCCGCTGAGCCGAATAGAAGCTTCAGTGACTTAATTGCAGGTGCGGTTGCGTAACTGACATGTGGCCTGTTGGGCCCACGTGTCAGTCAGCCAACTGCACCAGCAGTTAAGTAGAAGCAGCGTTATTCTCCAGTAGAACTCCCCGACTCCACATCGCCGCCAAGAAGCTAACCGGCCGTCAATGGTCAACCCGCCTAGCTTGGCTTCAACAGGAGGGTAGCAGCGGTGGCTTTACTTGGACCCAAGCGGCGGCGACCTACCGTGTTCTACTCTTCCTTGTTTTCTGTGTGGTGCGGCCTTGTTGGCTGCGGGGTGGGGCCTCGGCAGAGCCGGCGATGTCCTCTGTTTCGTTGCCGGCGGGCGGCGCCTCAGCGGAGCGGTGGAAATCCTCCCCCGCGTTGCCGGCAGGTTGGGGCCTCAACTAAGCCGGCGATGTCCTCTGCCTCTTTGTTGGCGGGGCGGAGCCGGCGGTGTCCTCTACCTCGTTGTTGGCGCCGCGGGGCCTCGGCGGAGCAGGGCCTCGTCGACGCCAGTGGAGCAGGGACTCGTCAGAGCCGGCATTGTCCTCTGCCTCGTCCTCGGTCTTGCCAAACAATGCCTCGCCCGCTTCATCGCCCTCTTTGCTAGCCTCTTTGTAGGCGGCCGTAGCCTCCGCCACCTGCATGCGGTACCGCCAGCGCTCGAGGCGGCCCTTGCGGGTGGAGCGGTACGAGTCAAGCATCGCCTCCTGCTCCGCCCGCTCCGTGGCGATCTGCTCCTCCGCCTGCAGGTGCTCCTGGAGGAGATGGTGGTTGTAGGCGGCGTAGGCTGCGCCTCCCGGAACCCCTCCTGACACATCTGCCTCACACTGTCCATATATTGGGCACGGGCCTCGCCGATGGTCATGGTGCAATGCACCGGCGAGGATGGTGCGGAGGAGGGGGTTGGCGCCGGATCGTCGACTATCATGTTCTCCATTGGGACGTCGTCGTCCTCCGGCTGCCTGCCGGGCAGCCGGTCGGCAGCAATGGCTGCCATCTCCTTGTGGTCCATCGTCTGCCCGTCCCGAAGAGCGCTGGAGCGCGAGGAAGCCATGGTGGGCAGTAGTGGTGTGGACAGGAGAAAGGGAACGGATGTGGATGACTACGGCTATGGCCGGCGCAACAGTTTATATAGCAATGGTGGGCGGGCGGAGGGACGGACGTGTGTCGCCGGAGTAGCCGCCTCGGCAACCGCGTATCATTAATGTGGGCAGCAGATGGACGGACGGACGGCACTTGTGTCGTTTGAAGGCGGAGCAATCGCCTGCACCAGGAAGCGGGGCAGGCGGCGCTGACTATTTCGGGCGGAAAGCGCGCGCGAGCGAGGAGATGACTTTACTTGGAGAGGATGACATTGGGGACCCACCAGGTCCATAGCCTCACGTACGCAAGTGCCTCCTTATTATATATATGTATAAAACTATACTCCCTCCATCTAGGTGAATAAGTCGTATTAGAAGGTGCATCACGACCTAGGTGCAACCAGATTGGTGGAAAAGAAGAACATTTCTGTCTTCTAAACACAACATTTAATCACACCAGTTAAGAGGATGCCTTATTAGCTACCCATGCAGGCCATCATAATTCATAGCATGCAAAGCGCTTTTATTTCTTGCCTAATAACCGCATGGACGTGATGCATGCATTGGTCCTTGCCCGAGCAAAAAAAAGGGAGGAAAGGGGTTTCCACGGGAGACAACGAGGCAGAGGTGGAAGCGCTCACTGGAGTAATTTATTTTGCTTCCCCCTGGTTTCCTGACATCACGGTCCCACACCATTGTCAACCTATGTAGTAGTCAATAAACGAGAGAATTGCACAAGAAGCGGCCAACAGCTGGGACCAAGCAGCTCGAGCAGTATTTGTGTTTTTGAGGTGTGAGCACTGCAGAGTTTTTCGATGTTTAGCCCAGATATTAATTTTTCTCCTCTGAACAACAACGAATACATCGCTGCAGGTATTAACTGGGCGGGCTGTGGCCCGTCTAGCCCAGGCCAGATATCCAGCCCAGATATTAATTGTTTTCAAGCTGAAAATGGCTAGCCCAGCTATACTTTTTTTAGGAATACCCAGGCAAGGTCAAGTTGTTATTCTCCGCCCCGCTGGGCTATAAATCTTTCCTAGGAGGGATGCATTAGGCTTAACAAGAAAATGGGCTTTAAGAAATAATAAATGGGATGTAATTATAAAAACTGGGCAGTAACTATAAAAAAATGCACCAAACACGTGATTACTTTATAAAATATTATTTTTGGATATTGAAAATTTTAATTTCATTAATTGTTGCGAGCGCAATGTTTCATTGGATTTTTACGTAATATAAATTTATATTGAAATTGTATTTAATCTGACTAGAAATTTCGGGATAAAAATATTTCGGATCCCATCAAAATGTGGGAAATTTTATTGAATTCTGGTTTGAATGGTTGGTTGAAATGGGCTGTACTTTTAAAAAACTGTAAATGGGCTGTAGTAAATTCCATTATAATTCAAAAATGGGCTACACCTTCTTACAAATCTCAAATGGGCTATAAGTTCTCTGCCACACACTTCTGGCCTTACTAAGTTGACGCGTCCCCTAAAAAAACAGAGTTGACGCGTATGCAAGGCTTTGTCAACTTATAGTCAACACACGGTTCTAGCAGAAGTGGCCGTTGGATGTCCATCCAACGGATGCCGTGCTTCTTCTTCAATCTCGGATATTCTAGCTTCACCCGCCCAAAAAATGATTCCTCCCCCTGACATCTAGGGCGCACCGTTTTGGAAGCTGGCCTGTGGGCCTACTAAGTTGACATACCAAGGGCTTTGTCAACTTAGTCAATATGAACGATTCTAGCTGCAGTGACCGTACGATGTCCATCCAACGGCCGTAGTGCTTCTTCAACCTCTGGTCTTCTTGCTTCAGCCGCCCAAAGCAGCGCCGGTCGTGCTGCCTGCTCCTGCCTCCTGTGGCCGGCTGTGCTGCCGCGGAGGCCTCACCGCCCCCTACTATTCCCACCGCTGGCCAGGCCGTGCGGCGATGGCAGCCTCACGCCGCAGCCGAACAAGTGAACCCTCATACTCCTCTCCGCGTGGGCATCCACTGCCGCGTCTTCACCGGCTCCGCGTCGTCCCCTTCCTAGGCCTCGCCGTCGTCCACTGCCCTGGTGCTCTCGGCGCGGCGTGGTCAACGTGGTCAAGGAAGGAGTTCCATCGGACGTGGACTGTACGTGGAGAGGCTGACAGCTGGGTCCACGGCGGCAGCAAGGAAGTGCCTCTTTATTACGCAGAAAATAATGATTCCTCCACCTGACAGCAGGGACCCACCGGACGCCCACCAGTATTTTGCAAAAAAAATCGTTTCCCCCTGACTGCTGGGACCCACCGGACAGGCCACCGTATTTCGCGAAAAAATGTTCCCCCCGCTATCAGCTCGGACCCACCAGAAGTGCCTCCTTATTACGCACAAAAAAATGAATACTCCCCCGGCTAGCTGGGACCCACCTTGCTGGGAGGCTGACTTGTGGGCCTACTAAGTTGACGGGGACAAAGGGCTTTCTCAACTTAGTCAATATGAACGATTCTAGCTCCAGTGACCGTACGATGTCCATCCAACGGCTGTAGTGCTTCTTCAACCTCTAGTCTTCTTGCTCCAGCCACCCAAAGCAGCGCCGGTCGTGCCGCATGCTCCTGCCTCCCGTGGCCGGCTGTGCTGTCGCAGAGGCCTCACCGCCCCCTACTATTCCCACCGCTGGCCAGGCCCTGCGGCGACGGCAGTCTCACACCGCAGCCGAACCAGTGAACCCTCGTAGTCCTCTCCGCGCGGGCTTCCACTGCTGTGTCATCCCCTTCCTAGGCCTCGCCATCGTCCACCGCCGTGGTGCTCTCCGCGCGGCGTTGTCAACGTGGTCAAGGAACGACTTCCATCAGAAGAGTACTGTACGTGGAGAGGCTGACAGCTGGGTCCACGGCCACAACCCAGTTTTTTTGTGATTTGCCAAGTAAGTCGCTTTGTCAGGCCTGTTGGGCTGCAAATCTTTCAAGACAAGGAGAGCTTTCATTTAGTTGGCCAAGAAAATGGCCCATCAGTAATGAGAAATGGGTTGTACATTTTTAAAACACATCAAACTGGCAATTAGTTTCAAATATGTTTTTTTTCATTTCAAGATTTTAAATTACATTGATTTTTATGCGTGGAGAATTTGTTGGATTTGATATTGATATACATTTATTTTTAAAATCAGTTTGAATGTGAGTCGAAATTTCGGGATTAAAAATAGTTCAGACCGCACCGAAATATGCAAAATTTTGTATAATTTTTTAACCGTTGCCACAATATTGGCTGCAATGCTAACAAAAAGAATATGGGCTCCAAAAAAACCTTAAGAATTAGCAAATGGGCTGTAAATTATTAGAAATAATGGCAGATGGGTTGCATTCTGTTTTCCACAAATTTGAGGCTTTCCTAAAAAAAGATTGACACACAAGCATTGACTGTTGGATGTCCATCCAACGACCGTCGTGCTTCTTCAATCTCTGCTCTTCATGCTCCAGCCGCTCAAACAAGCGCCGGCGGGACTGCCTGCTCCCTCCTCCTCGCGACCGGCTATGCTGCCGCGCAGGCCTCACCGCCCGACCGTACTCCCATCGCTGGCCTAGCCATCCCTCTACTCACCCACACCTACTGTTATTCTCCAGCAACGGCAGACGAACCAGTAAACCCTCGTACAGTCGTACTCCCCTCCACGTGGGAAACAACTGCCGAGTCTTCCCTGCCTCCACGTCGTCCCCTTCCTAGGCCTCGCCGTTGTCCACCGCCCTGGTGCTCTCGGCGCGGTGTGGTCAACGTGGTCAAGGAACAACTTCCATCGGACGTGGACTGTACGTGGAGAGGCTGACAGCTGGGTCCACGGCCGCAGCAAGGAAGTGCCTCCTTATTACGTGGAAAATAATGATTCCTCCACCTGACAGCTGGGACCCACCGGACGGGCCACTGTATTTCGTGAAAAAACGTTTCGCCCTGACTGCTGGGACCCACCAGCTACATCTTTGCACGCAAGGAAGTGCATCCGGGCAAAAAAAAACGATTCGCCCCCTGACTGCTGGGACCCACCAGCTACATCTTCGCAGGCAAGGAAGTGCCTGACAGTCGGGACCCACCTGGTCGAAGCATACGTAGCGTTGTCATTCTGGTCGCGAACGTGTACATACATACTGGTCGATGTAGAGGCGCGCACGTGTCGTAGTAGAGGCGCGCACGTGTCGTAGTAGAGGCGCACACGTAGAATGTACACGTACGTACAGCGGCCAGGGTGCAAGAAAGAAAATACGGCCACATATGTGTACATACGGGCGGGGTCTCGAACGCCTACTCGCGCATACGTACGGCCAGGGCTCATGTACATGGCTGGGTCGGAACGGAGAAACAGCTTCGTTGTCGTGTTCATGGGGAGGCAATGGAATGCGTCATGTTCATGGGGAGGCAACGGAATGCATCGTGTTCATGGGGAGGCAACGAAACGCGTGGGAGACAACCGGCTGTGTCGGAACAGAACGCGTGGTCGTGTTCATCGGGAGGGCTTGGACGGAACAGGCGATGGAAACGAGGCCTGGCGTACCGCAAAACGGAGGAAACGACCTTGTGTTCGACTGGCCACGTTCGAAACGGGATCCTGTTCATCGGGAGGGGTCTGGCGTACCACAAAACGGAGGAAACGGGCCTCCTACAGTCGAAACAGGGGTCCTGTTGATCAGGAGGGGTGTGGTGTATCGCAAAATGGAGGAAACGGACTTGTGTTGGAGCGCTACGGTTGAAACGGGGGTCCTGTTCATCAGGAGGGGTGTGGCGTACCGCAAAACGGGACTCCACGGGATATTGTTCATCTCCACCGTCGACCCCCTCCAGCCTCCATGAGCTACTGTTCATCCACCATCGACCTCCAACCTCCACCTGCGACTGTTCATCCACGGGCTCCTGTTCATCCAGCCTCCACCGCGCGCTACTCCACCAGCTACTGTTCAAGCAGCCCTGTCCACGGGCTCCTGTTCAACCACCCCTCCACGGGCTACTGTTCATCCTGCCCTCCACCATCTACTGTTCATCCTGCCCTCGACGGGGTGGTCCTGTTCATCCAGCCCTCCACGGGGTCCTGTTCATCTAGCCCCAACCGGCTCGATCAATCGTGGTCCTGTTCATCCAGAGGCAACACCACGGGGTCCTGTTCATCCACCCCCACCGGGAACTATTCATCCAACCCCCCCCCCGCAACGCTCACTGTTCATCCCGAGGCAGCATCGATCGGCTTCAGTTAGCAGCAGTAGCGAAGGAATCACTCGATCGGGTTCAGTTAACAGCCATCGATCGATCGCTTGGGTTCAGTTAACAGCCATCGATCGATCGCTCGGGTTCAGTAACGTGTAGCCTGTAGTGCAATCGCTCAGGTTCAGTTAGAGCCCAACGCCTCGCTCGGGGTCAGTTAGAGCCAACGTCTCGCACACACGCGCGTACGTGTACGAGAGAAACGCGCATCGCTCGGCCCCCGACCTCCCACCGTAACCGAGAACTCCCTGAAATTTTCCTCGCCCTCGCTTCTACCACGGTTTTTTCCGTCATGGACGGCCCAAAGAATGTCATGCAGCTGCGTCTCCGACCCGCCCAGGATGAAAAGCCCATTTTCTGTCATGATTTTTTGTCATAGAAGTAGGAGCCCACCACATCTATGATGATACCAGGTTTTGTCACAATTATTGTCATAGAAGTGTCATATGTATGACAGAAAAAAATTACGTTTGGCCCAAAATGTCACGGATGTGTCTTTTTTTGTAGTGATGCCTCCTGCGCCCCAGGACTGACCGCGAAGGAAGAATGCCGGGGCACCGGCTCACGGCCACCTGGCGGCGCATTCGCCTCGAGAACTGGCCTCGTGCCTCACGCGGGTGTCCAGTGCAGGGGGCTCGGAACCACGAGTGGACCGTGCACTTCCGGTGGTTGCTTCGCAAGAGGTCTCGCTGCCACAGCCGAAGTGATCCTAAAGATCCAGAGTCAGGAAGGGACGCGACACGCAGAAAATCAAAAAGACAAGGTACCTACTCGTCTACGGCTATGTATTTTCTCTTCTTCAGTAGCCGGTAGGCCTCACCACTGCAGCTTAGTGGCCTCTTCCTCTTGCGGAGCGCTTCAAGGTTCAGGCAAAGCAAGCCAGGGGTCGGGGCATGACCCTTGGCGATTGGGCAGCATGCTCCCACCTCCGGAGCACTGGCCTGGGCTTCAGGGGCGGCGGCCTTAGGAGCATCAGGCCACACCTCCTCACCGGCCTCAGGAGCATCAGGCCGCACCTCCTCACCAGTCTCAGAAGCATCGGGTAGCACCAGCTCTCCAGTGGCCACCTCGGGAGCTCCCACCGGAGCTTCAGGAGTGGCTACCTCGGAAGCGCCTGGCGACGCCCGCTCCCCGGCGGTCATCTCGGGAGTACCCGAGGGCGTTCGCCCCCCTGCATCCTCATGCAAGGCGCGTGCCATAGGGTGGACAAGCATGGGATCCACAAAGATGGGGTTCTCGCGAGGCCCTCCAAGGCCCACCGGGTGAAGCCCCCACTCATCGAAGAGAGGCATCTGCCTCACGAAGTCCTCCTTGATCGGGCAAAGGTACAGGAGGCAGCTATCCTCCAGAAGTGCGGCAAGTGCGGGGTGGCATGTCAGGAGCTCAAGCAGCATGCGCAGCGTCTTGGAAGGAAGCGAGGGCACCTGGAGCCTCGTGGGGTCCTTGGAGCCGGTGAAGTCCCACATTGGGCGAGAATGGCGCTAGAGCGGGGCGATGCACCGTCGGACGAACTCCTTCACCACCATCGGCGTCGTCACCCCAGCCTTCGTCAACTTGGCCAGCGTGGGCCAGACATGGGCAAGTCAACGGTCGACAAGCTTCGCATGCCCCCAGCCAGAGCTGGGCACCGCCGGCACTCATGGGAGCAGGAGCAGGAGGCTGAGCGTGCCGGCGTCCACATACACCCACTGCTTCCGGAATCCCCTCACATCTGGGCACAGCGTGAAGTCAATGCACGAGCCAGCCGTCGCCGCCATGGTCTGGAAGGCCATGCACCCCGAGCGCTGGTGGGCATCGACCAGGTGGAGCGAGAAGAAATGATGAAACAGGGAAATGGAAGGAGCAATGCCCACCATAGCTTCGCACAGGAAGGCGAAGACGGCAAGGAGGAGGATGGATTGGGGGTCCAGATGCAGCGCCTGGATCTAGTAGTGCGAGAGTATTGCATTGAAGAAGTCAGAGAAAGGGGGATCATGCCAGCCAAGAGAGCATGAAGATGAATGCGGATCTTGGTGGCCTCCATGTCGATCATATCCCGGGAGGCGGGCCAAGCCGCCGTCGCCTTCCACTCATTGGAATCGGCGGCGAGGGCTGGCCGGACCTTAGCCAACCCCTCCTGATTGATCACCGTCGACCTCTTAAGGGCAGGCTCCAAGATTGGCCGGGATTCGGTCGAAGCGCAGGCCTTTCGCTTCTTGTTCGACCGCGGGGCCATGGCGGCGAGCGAGGATTGGCACCGGCACCGAGATTGGGGAAGGAGTTGCGAGTCTGCAGGAAAGAGTAGGAGTCAAGGGCGAGCACAGCGAGCAATGATGGTAAGGCTGCGTTAGCAACAGGCGGCCGCCAAGCCCGGCAGTTATCGAGGATGCATGGGGAAGTGGGGGCGCCATGTCTCGTCAAGCGCCACGCGTCGACCAAGGCCGCAGGCGGTTGGGGCCCGCGGCGCTTCGCCATTGCCCTTTGGCTTTGCCTCGAAGCCAAGTTCGAGCGCGCCTTGGGCCCGGGGGCTATTGTTGGCGTTCTGGGAATGGGGGTACCCAAACTTGCCTACCTGCGGCCCATGGCGTGGCTTCATCAATGGCCTGGTATGTCCCACCTTCAGCATCAACAACTCAAGACCCTCGCGAGGCGGACGACACCAAGACCTCTAGGAGGAGAGGCCTCCTTAGGCTGGCTCCTGAGAGGCGGACATCTCTATGCAAACCCCACCTCATGAGGTTTAGATGACGCGAGCCATGACGACCAAGGCCAGGCGGGCGCCAGCAGGCGCAGGACATCAGTTTCCCCTTTGGTGCTAATGTGGCAAGCACAGGTGCGGAGTCCCGAGGAATCAGCCAAAGGTTTCCATTCCCGTGCAACAAGACCAAGAACGCTAGGATGGTAGGATGGAGGTCATCGCCGAGCCCACCACAGCGTCACGACCAGAGGCTTTGCAGGCAAAGATTACCTTTGTCAGGATAGGATGTACTAGTTGTCTCCCTTCGAATTTGGCCATTGTGGGGTCCCTTCCCGCCTTCATTTTGGAAGAGGACCAAGCCCACTATAAATAGGACTTAGCCACCACCGTAGAGAGGGATCGGATGGATTCCACCCTCACCAGCTCACCAGCTCACACAACACAAGAACACGCCTCCTGAGCTTGCTCTCCAACTGTACTAGTTCATCCTCAGCCCCTCGAGGCCAATCCACCACAAAGTAGGAGTAGGGTTTTACACCGCAAGGTGGCCCGAACCTGGGTAAACTGTTGTGTCCCATTTCCTTCCTCTTCATCAAGCTAGGCCATGAGGTTGGCGAGTAGGTAGACTGGGGGAGGTTGAGTTCTTTGCACGCACCCCAGAGTTTGAATCTATCAAGGGTCTATAGAGCCCGAAATCCGACAGGTTCTTGTTCCCGTGAATTGTTTGCTCACAAAATTCCTATGCATAGGAAGTGGGTTAGGCTTAAGTGTGCTTGCCATGTGATTCATGATGCTCTTTTTCATGTTTCAATTCTTTACTTTTATCCGAGGATCATTGAAATCATCATGCCTAGCTAAAAGGCAGGGATAATTGATTTTATGCCCCTAGTTGGGTCACACTCGGCAGGTTTACCCCTAGTTTTGGAAAACACTTGTTCCTGCCCAAACCACTTTGCTCCTCTTATGCTTTTGCCCTTTGACCATTTGACCATCACTTTGAAAACTTCATAAAAATTTCATACTAACTCAGAAAAATTCAAATAAGATATCAAAATGTTCAAAAAAGCATCACCTATATCTGCATGTCATTTGCATTCATGAAAAAAGTGTTGGCCAGTCCCCATCTCAGTTTTAGCTCATATGATCTTAGCATGAACAGTAAAATCTAAAAAACTAAAAAAATTGGTGGCAAACTTTGACCAATGTTTTCAGTGCTTGCCAAGTTTCATAAGGGAATGACATTCGTCGAAGTTGTGGCAAAAAAACAAAAAACAATGCTCCAAAATTTCATTTGCTTACCATGACTTCCACAAATGCCATTCCCTTATGAAACTTGGCAAGCACTCAAAACATTGGTCAAAGTTTGCCACCAAAAAATTCAGAATTTTTTCTATTTTTTAGATTTTACTGTTCATGCTAAGATCATATGAGCTAAAACTAAGATGGGGACTGGCCAACACTTTTTTCATGAATGCAAATGACATGCACATATAGGTGATGCTTTTCTGAACATTTTGATATCTTATTTGAATTTTTCTGAGTTAGTATGATTTTTTTATGAAGTTTTCAAAGTGATGGGCAAAAGGTCAAAGGGCAAAAGCATAAGAGGAGCAAAGTGGTTTGGGCAGGAACAAGTGTTTTCGGAAACTAGGGGTAAACCTGCCGCGTGGGACACAACTAAGGGTACCAAATTAACTATCCCTTCAAGAAAAGCGCTTGTTGGGAGACAACCCAACATTTACCCCTACTATTTTTGTGTGTTCACATGATTAGGCTACTGTAGTAATCATGTTTTATAGCTTTTGTTTCAATAAAGTTCCAAGTAAAGCCTTTGGGATAGTGTGGATGATAGTTGGCTTGATTTTGTGCAAAAACGTAAACTTTTGCGCTCAGTCCGGGAATTTTCAAAATTGACTGGAATGTGCTTTTGATCTGAATTTTTTACAGGTGATAGATATACAAATTCCCTATGTTTTCCTAATTTTCAGAATTTTTGGAGTAGTAGAAGTATAGTTGTTGTCCAGATCATTATAGATTGTTCTGTTTTTGACATATTTTGTTTTCAATGCATAGTCCGTTTGTTTCTAGTTTCTATGGCTTATATTGATCAATATAAATTTTCGAAATGATATGCTACAGTAGGAATTGTGTGAGAAAAATTATGAATCTTGTCTTTGACAGTACCAAAGTGGATGATTTGTCTTTATCATACTAACCTATCTCACGAAGTTCCGTTAAGTTTTGTGTGATTGAAATTTTCAAGTTTTGGGTGAGATATCGATATGAGGAGAATAAGGAGTGACAAGACCCTAAGCTTGGGGTTTCCCAAGGCACCCTAAGGTAATATTAAAGTAAGATCCAAGGAACTAAGCTTGGGGATGCCCCGGAAGGCATCCCCTCTTTCGTCTCCAACATTATCGGTAACCTTACTTGGAGCTATATTTTCATTCGTCACATGATATGTGTTTTACTTGGAGCATAATTTTATTTTATTAGTATTTGCTTGCTATTATTTACAATAATGTTCTGTGTCTTTTATTTCAATAAAAATGTCAAGTATAGCCTTTACCATGCTTATTTTGCAAGTCTACATGTTGCTATTTGAAAACACAAAGTTTTTCGGTGTTGCAAAAATTCCCCAGAAATGTCAGAATGTGATAAAATGTTGAATTTTTTTGCAAAGTAAGCTATGATAAATTTTAATAGTGTGGTAATTTCTTGAATTTTTGGAGTTAAAGAAGTATGGATTTTCTTGCATTCTATACAGACTGTCCTGTTTAGACAGATTACTATTATGTTTGCATATGCTAGATTGTTTAATGATTCTATTTGAGGATAGGAGAATTAAATATACAGAGGAATTTAGTATGCAATGTTAAATTAAAATTTTAGTGATTTTTCACATTAGAGAATGATAAGTTTTTTTCATTGATTTATACTAACTTATCACGAGTTCTTGTTGAGTTTTGTGTGGCTGAAGTTTTTAAGATTTAGGGAAACCGTGGTATAAAAAGAATTAAGGAGACAAAAAAGCTTAAGCTTGGGGATTCCCAAGGCATCCATAGATAATATTTCAATAAGTCTCAAGCATCTAAGCTTGGGGATCCCCCGGTAGGCATCCCACCTTTCTTCATCAACAATTTTCGATTAGTATCGGTTGAGCCTGAGCTTTTGCTTCTTCACATGATGTGTGCCATTTTTAGAATTTCATTTTTTTTTCTTGTTGTTTCAATAAAATACTTATATCTGAAACTTTTAAATAAGGGATAGTCCTCAAATAGCTACCCATTTACATAACTACTCACTTGATCTTCACTTATTTCTTTTTGGAGTAGTTTGTCATTTACTCGCATGCTTCACTTAGATTATTTTGAGCGTTGAAAATTTTGAAGAAATACTTATGCTCTCGTGCTTCACTTAAATTTATTCGAGATCTTGTTAGTAGCAACAGTAATATATAAATTTTCCCAAAGTGATAGATATTCAAGAGGGATATGATAAAAACTTTCATGTAGATCATTGGATACGATAAGTTTGATTCCTTGCAATAGTTTTGTGATATGTGGATAATAACATGTGAGCCATGTTGGTGATTAATTATTCTCGAGTAAGAATATTTGTGTTAAGGTTTGTGATTCCCTATGCAAGCACAAAAGTCAATAGTTATGCAATGAAATTACATCCTACTTGTGGTGCATTATTCGGTGTTAGTTATGCTCAATTCTCATTTATGAGAATTTTTCGTTTCTTGGTTGGATGCTTCTCAATCTATTTGCTAGCCTCCATTTGTACTAAGTGGGAATACTACTTCTGCATCCAAAATCCCTAGACCCGGTTTTGCCACATGAGTCCACCATACCTACCTATATGTGGTATTCCCGTGCCATTCTAAGCAAATTTGTATGTGCCATCTCTAATCTTCAAAATAAATTTCCTTTTTGTGTGCTCGTACCGCTCATGAAGTGGCAGGGGGTGGCCAATATTTTCCATGCTAGATGTGTTTTCCTCCAAATGAGTGTTTATTCACTTGTAATTGCACGAGAGTACGGCAAAGGTATTAGGGATGCCCAGTCCCGAAATGAAAAATGAATATACTTTATGTTGTCAAATAATAAATTCCATGGAAGTGTTGGTATGGACGGTACCCGTGGATACGGCTAGCCGTGGAGTGTGAAAGTATGTTGGAAAAAGGAATAAACTTTCTTTTCTGTTTGGGAACCGCCTATGATATATCTAGCATGGAAAGTGTTGGGCATTAATCGGTCGTTTTCGTTGATGAGAAAAGTATGCCTCTCAAAATATTTTTACCTCTCAATTTAAGCTTTGAGCTCTGGCACCTCTACAAATCCCTACTTCCCTCTGCGAAGGGCCTATCTATTTACTTTATGCAATTTTTTATTTGAGTCTCCATCTTCTCTTATAAAGCACCAACAAAGGGGCACTATGATCGTACTTGAGCATTGGATGTAGCTAATATGCGAGTGTGTTTCATGAATGGATCAATGATTTACCATGATGGGCAAGGGATAGCTTTCTTTAGTGTTGATATTTCGAAAGACATGGTTGAGGGAGTCATGGATTAAGGGGTCCTCGGGCGTCCGACCTGTTAGCCATGGGCCGGACTGATGGGCTGTGAAGATATGAAGACCGAAGACTGCACCCGTGTTCGGATAGGACTCTCCTTGGCATGGAAGGAAAGCTTGGCGACCGAATATGAAGATTCCTTTCTTTGTAACTGACCTTGTGTAACCCTAGATCCTCCCAGTGTCTATATAAACTGGAGGACTTAGTCCGGATAGGATATACTCAATACTGTAGTCATACAGGCTAGACTTCTAGGGTTTTAGCCATTACGATCTCGTGGTAGATCAACTCTTGTAATACTCATATTCATCAAGATCAATCAAGCAGGAAGTAGGGTATTACCTCCATAGAGAGGGCCCGAACCTGGGTAAACATCGTGTCCCCTGTCTCCTGTTACCATCAACCTTAGACGCACAGTTCAGGACCCCCTACCCGAGATCCGCCAGTTTTGACACCGACATTGGTGCTTTAATTGGGAGTTCCTCTGTGTTGTCGCTGAAAGGTTTGATGGCCCCTTCAATCGTCCATAATGACACTGTCCAAGGAGAGACTTTCCTCCCCGGACAGATCTTCGTGTTCGGCGGCTTCACACTGCGGGCCAACTCGTTTGGCCATCTGGAGTAGATCGAGAGCTACGCCCCTGGCCATCAGGTCAGATTTGGAAGCTTCGACTACGTTGCAGACATCCGTGGGGACTTGATCCTCGCCGGATTTGAGACCGCAGTAGCCGCTCCTGGCCACGCCGATGATCATGACCTAAATCTGTCGTCAGGCCGCATCCAGGAGATTGCACCTATAACCGCTCGGGCCTTAGATCCGGAGCGAGCTGCGCCGCCCAAGGATGTGAGAATCAACCCCACCACGAAGGCCATAGATTCCACGGCGTTGGAGCCGCACATAGACTTAACCTTTCACGACGTCTTTGTCAGTGGAACTCCGGACTCGTCTCCAGCTGTAAGTTCCGAACCATGTGAGCCTGCGGATGCTGAGCTTGATCGTTTATCAATCTTCAAATTCAGTGCCGCAGACATCTCCCAGCACTCGCCCTTGCGCGATGTGCTAAACTCATTAAAGAACCAGTCCTTGACAGAGGACTCGCGGCCGAACTATATCCGGCTCGAACCAGGGGCTGGCGGTGGAGAATTTTGCTTACCACCCACCACCCACTTCATAGCCACGGTCGAGGATTCACCAATACACTTGATTACGACTCTGAGAACATTAACGGTATGGACGACAATGCCGAAGACAACAAGGACCCCATGGATACATCTAATGACCAAGATGAATGGGAAGATGGGCACGTTATCCCTGGTAAACAGGCCACGCACGAAGATTCGGAGGACGATAATTACCTTCCGCTCTCTGAGGATGAGGTGAGCCTCGCCACCGAGGATTTCATTGTGCCCGAGGAACCTCTTAAGCAGGAGCGCTTTAAGCGCCAACTAATAGCCACTGCAAGGAGCCTAAAAGAGAAGCAGCATCAACTTCAAGCTAACCAAGATCTGCTCAATGATAGATGGACCGAAGTCCTAGCCGCCGAAGAATACAGCCTTAGTGGACCAGCCAAAAGCTACCTGAAGCATAGACCGCTACCCCAGGGCGACGATAAGGCGCTGGAGCCCGTACCATCATCGCACAATGCGGCAGGTTGACTACAACTTGGTCCGGGTAAAGCGGCAACTCAAGCCGAACACCATACCGCCCACCTCGCGGTAAAGGCAAGAACAAAACAGCTCGGGGTTGTACATACAACCTTCAAAAGGACTTGGGTAGTAGAGCAGGACACTCAAGAGCGATCTCCGGATCGTGAGGACATACCTCGACACGCGACAACGGCCACCTATTCGGACGTGACAAACCTAGCCACGGCTGGGCTGAAGACCGCAAATGGACTCTATCGGAGGTACGCTACAGTGTGGCCCAACATAGAGGTGCCGCACACCCTCTTTGCTTCACACATGAAGTAATGGAGCATGAATTCCTAGACGGGTTTAAACCCATGAATGTCGAATCATACGATGGAACAACGGATCCCATGGTATGGATCGAGGACTTCCTCCTCCATATCCACATGTCCCGCGGAGACGACCTTCATGCCATCAAATACCTACCACTAAAACTCAAAGGACCAGCTCGGTACTGGTTAAACAGTCTGCCGAAAAAAATCCATTGGCAGCTGGGAGGATTTGGAGTACGCCTTTCGTGACAACTTCCAAGGAACATATGTCCGGCCATCGGACGCCGATGACTTAAGTAACATTGTCCAGCAGCTCGAAGAGTCGGCTAGGAAGCTCTAGACTAGGTTCTTAGTTAAAAGGAACCAAATCATCGACTGTATGGACGCGGAAGCCCTTGCGGCCTTTAAACACAACGTCCGAGATGAATGGCTTGCAAGCCACCTCGGTCAAGAAGGACCTAGATCCATGACAGCCCTTACCGCCCTAATGACCCGCTTTTGCACGGGAGAAGACAGCTAGCAATGGCCAGCCATGACGAAGCAATGGCAAGCCACGACGAAGCAAACACAACAGTCGCAATGATAATGAAAGATCACGGACACAGCGGTCAACGCCGGATTTAGCGATCCCAAGCCCGGACAACGGAAAAAGCAATTCAAGGCAAACAGAGACGGACCATCCAACCTAGACAGGACACTGGACCGACCCTACCAGATTCATGGCCACCCCAATAAACCAGCTAATCATACCAACAGAAGCTGTTGGGTCCTCAAGCAGGTTGGCAAGCTCAACACTGGACACAAATGAAAGGGGCCGCCAGGCAATAGGGACAACGGAGTGCTTCACCAGCTAACTGTCAGGGGTCAGAAGCAATTTCCCCCTAAAGATCGATCAAATCCGGAACAGAAATAGCAGTTCGGCTTTCGATGCTCATCTCATATACCGTTAAAACTATACCGCGCATACATAATTACGCACTCAAAATACCATGGGCATTGGCGGAAGCACAATACGGACAAGTCTGCAAGCACTCCGGTAACATTTTTATCTGCTTTTCCTTTTTCTTTCTTCATTATCTCTTAAAAACAGGTGGCGCAAAGGAGAAACACCTGCAACCGACTCCATCGAAGTTTGGATCCGTACACTCACCTACGGGGCTACATCCTTCAAGGATTCCCCTCGCTGAGGACAGGCGGCGCAGACGTGCGACAGGAGGTCCAAAATAACTTTTTATAGACTGCACTCTTTTTCGAGCCTGTAACATGCCTTTTTCCTCTGCGTTCGACCCAGGGCATATCAAATAGCCGGGGTCGTGACCTTTATATATATCAATTAATCATTGGCATACCGCTCAGGTCCCAGTTGACATTATCCGAATTAATCATCCGGGCCTTTCCGCAAATGAATATGCCTCCTACGGTTGTTTCACAGATATACCCCAGCTTAACTTGCCAGGGGCTCGGTACGGAAACAAATGAGTTGCCAAAAAAGTCCGAATAGCTTTTACAGCGTACTTCGGCGTCACGAGTTTGGCCTTATATGCATCAGCTCCAAATCATGTCTTGGGTCAATAGTTGGGTTGCCCGGCTCCTGTGCTTGCTATCCTACGTTCCACTCTATCGTCTAGGGTAGTAAAGGGAGAACTACTATGATTGTGCTACCGGTTCACCTGGTTAAGCACCTCAATAGAGAAAGCCGAAAACTGACTGCATGATCTGGCGAGAGCTGGTCAACCACTCGATGACTTATCAGAATCTTTCGCGATTCCTCCGTGTCACACGAAGGACCTCTTGTTGGTCAAATATGTAAATGCATCGTATGAATAAGCCACATACATACCAGGGGCTAGGTCCTAGACCCACCATAAAACTCCTATGGCTAAGTGAAAGTGTTAACGCCCTATAGTCTGGTTGCCTGGTTCACCGCATTGACACCACCTTCACGGACCAAGACATCGGGTCAAGAGTGATTAGATGCTTTTTCGAACACCTCTATACTTCCTACAAGGGGGCTGAAGCCGACGACTGGAAAAATTTCAGATTATATTAAAACGGCCGCACAGGAGGAACACAAGCTTTCGAGCAAAATATACAAATAGCTTAACTATAAAATTGTCTCGTACAATTCTCATACACCTCACTCGAACATTATGTCTTTCGAGCATTGACCCTCTATCAAGCGGGCGCCTACTAGGACGTCTTCAAAATAATGCTCCGGTTCATGGTGGTCCTTGCCCTTGGGTGGATTCTTCACCGCAACATCGATGGCCTTCATCTTCCCCCAGAATATCTTGACTTGGGCAAAGGTCGTCCGTGCACCCTCGATGCACACCGACCACTTCACAGTGTCGATACGTGGCACCGCGTCAACAAGCCGTTGCACCAAGCCAAAGTAACTATTTGGAACAGGCTCAGTTGGCCATAGCTGGATTATGACGTTCTTCATGGCCGCACCGAATATCCTATGAAGCTCGGCCCACTCGGACATCTGCTCATTCAGCAACAGGGGGCGCTTCGAGGCGCCGAATTGTGACCAGAAAAGCTTCTCCGTTGCATACCCCTCTCGCGCCTGGTAAAACTGCGCCGCATCGGAAGAACTGTTCGGCAAGTCTAAAAACTCGTCTGGAGAACTCCACAATTGGTTAAGCTGAGCATAGTTCGGATCACCGAACTTAGTCTGTAGCAAAAATGGCTTACCAGCCGCAATCTCCCCAGCTTGCCGGATCTCCTCAGGGGGCTACTCTGGATTCAGACCGCGCTTCTCTTGCTTCTCGTAAGGGCTTGTCAATTTCAGCTGTTTTGGCTTCATTCTCCTTCTCAAGGAGTTCGCAGCGGCTAGCAGCATTTTTTAGCTCGGGCGCCATCGTGGATATCTTCTCCTCGTCTTGATGCCGAGCAGTTCGTTTGGCTATTAACTTAGCTGATGCCTTTTTGGCAGCCGCATTACTACATCGGGCGTGCTCCTTGGCCCTAGCTAGCTCCACCCGAAGAATTTCAACGGCGGTAGCACCATCTGTAGCCATGCATATTACAGTATATAACTTTCAGCATCATGCTTATATCACAAAAATGCATGTGAAGGGACTGCTCCGAATACATGCCTTGCGACTCATCAAGACGCATATTGATTAACGTAATGTCATCCCTGGCCACATCAAACTTCCGTTGCTGCTCGACTATATCCGCGGTCTGGGAAGTAGCCAGGGGGAAGCAGCATGTGTTCAAAGTTAACCAGATTAGTCCTTGAATATTTCTTTTTGATCCTCCATTCGCCTCCCATGGGAAGCCAACCCGAGTCTCAGGGGCTACTATCTATACACAGGTGTATTTTCTGAATAGAACACAATTGCACATATTACAGTACAAACCTCGAAGGTCTTAGTAGGCTCGCAAAGGCCTATAATTGCACATATTACAGTACAAACCTCGAAGCCTCTTAGTAGGCTCGCAAAGGCCTCATTCAATCCCCTCTTCA
The DNA here is from genome assembly GCF_003073215.2 of Triticum urartu. Classification (NCBI taxonomy): domain Eukaryota; kingdom Viridiplantae; phylum Streptophyta; class Magnoliopsida; order Poales; family Poaceae; genus Triticum; species Triticum urartu. The sequence goes on along the minus strand of NC_053025.1, from coordinate 533,414,165 downwards.
TAGATAGGACCTTTTCAACCACCATACCCATCAAGGTATGATGTTCCTCCGAAACGGACGCCTGCCGCAACATGTTCGTCAAGATATCTGGCGCCTCTGGGTCTCCGGAGGCTACCGCAGGAGTGTGGCCACCCTTTGAAGGGATCTGTTTATTTGTATCCGGATGTATTCCGGATTGTTCGGGGTCTTCATTGTTGTGCCCCGGACCCTGGACCGCCGAAGTATCACCTTTGGGTAATGTCTTCATCATCCCTTGCACCATTTGTTGGTCGGGGGAGACCCTCCGCGACGACACCTAAAAGTCGTCCGCCCTATTGGATGGAGAGGCCGGTGGGGGCGTCTCGCTTTCCATCATCTCCAGGAGAAGGTCCCCCGAGGAAGAGGATTGTTGAAGGAGACTACGTGCTGAGCTGCAAAAAAAATATATATTCCAGGCATTATAAGAAAAGAACGGGACATGTTTAAAACAACCTTGTTCGCTTATGATTTGGCCTGAGGCTTGTCCTCGTCATGAGACTACGCTTCGATGTCCTCCAAGCCCGAGCCACCCACCAGAGGCATCTTGCCTCACTTAGGTGCCTGCTTCTCCCAATCTTCGGGGGCGACCCTTTTCTTCCTTGGAGGGAAGGAGACAGTGCCCCCCCCTTCACCTTTGTCTCTAGATGAGGGGATTTTGATTCTTCCGGACACAAAGTCCGATGTACCCTGGGAATAGGGGCCATCTTTGGTCCTCTCACTCTCCTCCTCGCCCTCCTTCACAGGCATCTGGTATGGTGCCAAGGCCAGCATCCTTGTAAGAACAAGATTCACTGGGCCCTTGGGCAGAGGAGCTGAACACATAATTAGTTCCGCCTTCTTTATCCAGCCCTAGAAGAAGATAGCTTGCTTAGTATCATATAATTACAAAGTGTTCGGAAGCCAAGAGCTTACCGGGGTATCCGGACGATTGCAGTTAAGTCCAGCATCCTCGGCAGTGTCCGGCCAATGTTTCCGCTTCCTGAAAAATAACGTCCACATCCCTTCGTGTGTGGTGCCGAAGAAGTGTTGGAGGGTTTGTTGTCCTTCTGGATTAAGCTCCCATATGCGGCGAGACCTGCGCTGGTAGGGCAGGATTCGGTGAACTAACATCACTTGGATCACGTTGACAAGATCAATATCTCTCTCAAGGAGGGTTCAGATGCGGCTCTGTAAAGTCCGCACTTCATCAACAGATCCCCAATCCAGCCCCTTGTTGACCCATGATGCAAGTTGTGACGGTGGGCCAGGATGGAAGGTGGGTGCAGCTACCCACTTGGTGTTGCAGGGCTCTGTAATGTAAAACCACTCCCGCTGCTAGTGATTGGAAGTCTCGGTCAAAGAGCCTCTTGGCCAGGGAGTGTTGGTGAGTTGGCTGACCATAGCACCGTCGCACTCCACCTGTTCCCCGTCAACTACCTTCGGCTTCACACTGAAGGTCTTGTGCCATAAGCCAAAGTGTGGGGGGGTTCGGATGAAGGCCTCGCATGTAATGATAAATGCCGAGACGTGGAGGATAGAGTCCGGGGCAAGATCATGAAAATCTAGCCCGTGATAAAACATTAGCCCTCGGACAAAGGGGTGAAGAGCGAACCCTAACCCCCGGAGGAAGTGGGAGATGAATACAACCCTCTCGCTGGATCTGGGGGTGGAATAACCTATCCTTGAGCAGGAAGCCGGTGGTGGACCTCTGCGGTCAAATATCTGGCCGCCCGAAGCTTTGCGATATCCTCATATGTAACGAAGGAAGCCACCCATCGGGCTTGGGAGCAGGATACGGACATGAGGGGAAGGCTGGAAGCAATGAAGTCGAACCTTGGGTGTTGGAACTCAGGGTTGGGGAGGCTGGGGAGAAGTTTGGCATAAAAAGGATGGCCCTTGGTTCCTTTATAAAGGCCTCCGGTATTGAATGCCTCCTCCTAAGCCTAAAAACCTGTCTATTCCTAAGGAATCTTTCTTGCGGGACGGTTGGGTTACCCACGCTCATATTGATGAAAATCCCGCAATAAGGGGGCACGATCCCTGCTTCGATAAGACGTGCCAATAAAAACCACGCCCCGAAACATGGAATGGCGAGGTGGGAAACAGTTTGAAATAAAGGTCGGGAAGGCGTGACATCACATTACTAAAGTTGTCACCAGATCGGATTCAGGAAAGTGATATACTCTCTACGGCTGTGTGTTACAGGTCCGGACACGATCAATTCGTCTGAAGACTATTTTTGGAGTTCGGAAGGAGGAACCTGCCTTGCAATGCCGAAGACAGCACTATGCATCAGATACCTTGTCATTGAAGCCAGGTTCAGGGGCTACTGAGGGAGTCCTGGATTAAGGGGTCCTCGGGCGTCCGGCCTATTAGCCATGGGCCGAACTGATGGGCTGTGAAGATACGAAGACCGAAGACTGCACCCGTGTCCGGATAGGACTCTCCTTGGCATGGAAGGCAAGCTTGCTGATCGAATATGAAGATTCCTTTCTTTGTAACCGACCTTGTGTAACCCTAGATCCTCCTGTTGTCTATATAAACCGGAGGACTTAGTCCGGATAGGATATACTCAATACCGTAGTCATACAGGCTAGACTTCTAGGGTTTTAGCCATTATGATCTCGTGGTAGATCAACTCTTGTAATACTCATATTCATCAAGATCAATCAAGAAGGAAGTAGGGTATTACCTCCATAGAGAGGGCCCAAACCTGGGTAAACATCGTGTCCGCTGTCTCCTGTTACCATCGACCTTAGATGCACAGTTCGGGACCCCCTACCCGAGATCCGCCAGTTTTGACACCGACAATGGTTGCTTGTTGATATGCTTGAGTATTGATGTCCTCATGTCAAATTATAGACTATTTCTTTGAATCATTCAAGACCAAATGTCCATGCTACAAAAGAAAAGAGTTTATGATGAATATGATAGGTAGCATTCCACATCAAAAAATCGGTCTTCAATTGCTACTTTATCATGATGAGTTTTATGAGAAAGACTTGTTGTTATGATGCTAGGAAAAGTGATTGAAATTATCATTAATCAAACTTGTGCACTTTGCTAGCATTCACACTTCATAAATTATTTATTTTATCATTTACCTACTCAAGGACGAGAAGGAATTAAGCTTGGGGGTGTTGATATGTCTCTAACATATCTATAATTTAGGAAGTATTCATGCCATGTTTACAACAATTTTATATGGTTTTGGTATGATTTGCATGGAACTAACCCGGACTGACGTTGTTTTCAGCAGAACTACCGTGGTGTTTTTTTGTGCAGAAATGAAAGTTCTCCAAATGAGCTGAAACTTTTTGATGATTTTTTTGGAACAGAAGAGACCCCCGAAGCTTCGTGGAAGGACCAGAAGGTGAAGGAGTATGGCACAAAGACACCAGGGCGTGCCAGGGGGCCCAGGCGCGCCCTGGTGGGTTGTGCTCACCTCGAGGCCCATCTTCACGTGAAACCGACGCCAAAAATCCTATAAATAGAGAAACCATTAGAAATAACCCTAGATCAGAAGTTCCGCCGCCGCAAGACTCTGTAGCCACAAAAAACCAATCTAGATCCTGTTCCGGCACCCTGCCGAAGGGGGAATCATCACGGGTGGCCATCTTCATCATCTCGGCGACCACCATGATGAGGAGGGATTAGTCCACCCTCTAAGCTGAGGGTTTGTACCAGGAGCTATGTGTTTAATCTCTCTCTCTCTCATGTTCTTGAGATGGCACGATCTTGATGTATCGCGGGCTTTGTTAATATAGTTGGATCATATGGTGTTTCCCCCTCTCTATCTTGTTGTGATGAATTGAGTTTTCCCTTTGCTATTTCATTCTTATCGGATTGAATACTTTCATGGATTTGAGAGCACTTGATATATGTCTTGCATATGAATACCCTTGGTGACAATGGGGTATTATATTGATTCACTTGTTTTGGCACTCAACTCGCAGATTCCCGAGGTGACATTGGGGTAACCTATGCATAGGGGTTGATGCATGTTCTTGTCTTTTGTTTCTCTGGTAGAAATCTTGGGGCACTCTTTCAGGTTCTTTGTGTTGGATTGAGTATTATAAATCTGAATTTGCTTTGGTGTTATTTTAGTATGAACTCTTGATAGATCGATCGGAAAGAATAGTTACAAACAGTTTCTTCTTATGCTCTCCGGTAGATAAGAACTTTGGAGTGATTCTTCTTCGCACTTTGAGGGATGGTTATATGATCCAATTAGATTAGCATTGTTGATAGATTGCACTAGAGAAAGTACGGACCATCGGCCTCATTTTCAAGCATTGCAATACCGTTCGTGCTCTACTTTATCAATTGCTACCTTGTTGCTTTTTATTGTTCTTATTACAAAAATCAATATCCACTATCCATATTACACTTGTTTCACCATCTCTTCGCCGAACTAGTGCACCTATACAAATTACCATTGTATTTGGTGTGTTGGGGACACAAGAGACCTTTTATTATTTGGTTGCAGGGTTGTTTTAGAGAGACTATCTTCATCCTACGCCTCCCGCGGATTGATAAACCTTAGGTCATCCACTTGAGGGAAAATTGCTACTGTCCTACAAAACTCTGCGCTTGGAGGCCCAACACATGTCTACAAGAATAAAGTTGCGTAGTAGACATCAATGAGATCCATGAACAATTATGGCGCACGTGGAGTACCAGCAAAGAAACATCGTGTGTGGTAAGTGATCTTCAGAAAGGCATGGAAGTACTCGGTAAGGTAAAACAAAAGAGATCATTCATCTTGAAGCACCAAGAGATATGCACTTATGAACTCTTGAAGCATTGGCGCGATGAAATCAGAGACAAGATGTTTGGTATATCATCAATGCAACAACACCATTTTGTTAATCTTGTAGAGAGTATAAAAGAGCCAACAAAACAAAAACTTGCACATCAATATTCAAATCTTACTTTGCCAAGATATTCTGTATTGTCCTCATGCTATTATTTTGTTGATCGAAGGAAGTTGAGGGCAACTTTCCTTCAAGAGAGGGAGGATGATATGAACATGGATGTGCCTAATTACAAGTTTCTACTCCATGGAAATTTTAGTTGGAAGGAATTATTGAGTTGAACAATGCATTCGAAGTTTGTAAAGGTGAAAGCTAAACTTATGCATTTGATAAAATCTTTGCATTCTTTCTTTATATTAGCCAAAAAAATTTTGTGTGATGACTAGCTAGAGTCAAGGACAACTCCTCTTTAAGAGAGGGAGGATGATGAGGACATGAAAACCATTCAACCCTCAGAATACAGGACGACACTTTTTCAAGAGGGGGAGGATGATGAGGACATGACAACCATTTATACATCCATGGTCATCAAAGGAGAAATCATAAGATTTCGTGTCAAATGAACACATTGCCAGGTGAACGCTAACTTAAGTTTATACTAAAATCTTGAACACATTGTTGCACTTTCATCTCCGTTGTTGTAGGTTGAACTCAGGTGCAACATCGAGGAAGGGCAAACACATTTCAGTCCGTGCAAAACAATGTTTTGTGGCGAAGAAACAAAGTTAGGAGTTCATGAAGAAATGAGTTGTCTGCTGAAGAAACATTGTTCTAATTTTTATGAAACAATGTTTTGCATGAGTTTGGATATCCCAACTTGCGAAAGGTCCCCAAAACTCGAGTTTGCTGTTGAAGGAAAACTTGTTCGACTCCAATGAACAATGTTTGGTCGAGAACTGCCAACCCCCTCCAATGAGAGCTTTCTAGAAGCTACCTCATTAAGTCTCTAAGCCATTTAGTCAAAGCAAAGATGGTTCTCTTTCATAGCTAAGATGGTTCCCACAGCTAGTTTGATTTCACATCTATCCAGGGGGGTTGTCCCAATTATAAATAGGCTAGCTCTTCCCTTCGTTGGGGAGTTTTGCCATTTTTATCAAAGACCAAAGACATAGATCCTCCTGAGATTGGAGAGCTCTTGTTATCCTTATTCATGTGATTCCTTGAGAAATTGCTCCTAATTCGTGCTGCATGACTAGATCATGTTGTGTGGGTTAGAGTTCGTGGTTTCCCTTGTGCATTGCACCTATCCCGTGCTCCATGACTTGAGCGTGGTTGTGTGGGGGTGGTATTGTGGGTTGTGGATCGGCAAATATTTGGATTGCAAGCTTCGGTGTGAATCCTCCACGTCGGGTCATAATATCGTATTTTCCTTTTTTCTACTGCTTGCATCTAGTTATCCCCATCCATTTATCGATCCTACACCGTGAATATCGGACCTCCCCTTGAACACCTGATACGTCTCCAACGTATCTATAATTTTTTATTGTTCCATGCTATTATATTATCTGTTTTGGATGTTTTATATGCATTAATATGCCATTTTATATTATTTTTGGGACTAACTTATTAACATAGAGCCCAATGCCAGTTTCTGTTTTTTCCTTGTTTTTGAGCTTCGCAGAAACGGAATGCCAAACGGAATAAAACCTTCGTGATGATTTGTCTTAGACCAGAAGACACCAAGGAGACTTGGAGTGCAAGTCGAAAGAGCCACGAGGCGGAAACAAGGGTGGAGGGCGTGCCCAGGGGGTAGGGTGCGCCCCTACCTTGTGGGCCCCTTGGTGACCCCCTGACCTAGATCTTCCTCCTATATATTCACATATATTCCCAAACCACCAGAAGCATCCACGAAAACACTTTTCCACCGCCGCAACCTTCTGTTCCCGTGAGATCCCATCTTGGGGCCTTTTCTGGCATCCTGTTGGAGGAGGATTCGATCAAGGACGGCATCTACATCAACTCTATTTCCCTTACGATAAAGCGTGAGTAGTTTTCCTCAGACCTACGGGTCCCTGGCTAGTAGCTATATGGCTTCTTCTCTCTCTTTGATTCTCAATATACCATGTTATCCTCGATGTTCTTGGAGATCTATCCGATGTAATCTTCTTTTGCCGTGTGTTTGTTGAGATCCGATGAATTGTGGATTTATGATCAGCTTATCTATGAATATTATTTGAATCTTCTCTGAATTCTTATATGCATGATTTGATATCTTTGTAATTCTCTTCGAACTATTGGTTTAGTTTGGCCAACTAGATTGGTTTTTCTTGCAATGGGAGAAGTGCTTAGCTTTGGGTTCAATCTTGTGGTGTCCTTTCCTAGTGACAATAGGGGCAGCAAGGCACATGTTGTATTGTTGCCATTAAGGATAAAAAGATGGGGTTTACATCATATTGCTTGAGTTTATTCCTCTACATCATGTCATCTTACTTAATGTGTTACTCTGTTCTTCATGAACTTAGTACTCTAGATGCAAGCAGGAATCGGTCGACGTGTGGAGTAATAGTAGTAGATGCAGAATCATTTCAGTCTAATTGACACGGACGTGATGCCTATATTTCATAATCATTGCCTTAGATATCGTCATAACTTTGCGCTTTTCTATCACTAGATGTTACTTTGTTCACCCACCGTCTTATTTGTTATCTTAAGGGAAGCCTCTAGTGAAACCTATGGCCCCCGGGTCTATTTTCTATCATATAAGTTTTTGATCTTCTATTTTCCATCATATAAGTTTCCGATCTAGTATTTTACAATATTTTACTTTCCGATCTATAAATCCAAAAAAACCCAAAAATATTTACTTTATCTTTTGTTTAGTTTTATCTATCTTTATCAGATCTCACTTTTGCAAGTGACCGTGAAGGGATTGACAACCCCTTTATCATGTTGGGTTCAAGTTATTTGATTGTTTGTGTAGGTATTGGTGATTTGTGTGTTGTATCCTACTAGATTGATACATTGGTTCTCTAACTGAGGGAAATACTTATCTACTTTGTTGCATCACCATTTCCTCTTCAAGGGAAAACCAACGCAAGCTCAAGAAGTAGCAACGCCCTCTTCTCCGAAGACTGTGTCGCATCACTTGTGCTACTAACTCTATTTCTTGTGAAGCATCCATTTTGAAGGAGAATGTTGAGCTAAGGGCTCAACTTAATTAAGTTGCTATCTAGCAATTATGGGAAATTGGAAGAATGTCGTGTAAAGCTCACAAGCTCTCATGATGATCTTCTAGTATCCCACAATGTGCTAAAGATATCTCATGAGGCTATGATTACTAAGGTAACATCTAGTGAGTCTCATGTCGATACTAGCACTACTTCAAGTCAAAATGCTATATTGCCTTGTGCTAGTCCTCATAATTCATCCACTCATAATGTTGCTACATCTTGTGATGAATTACTTCCCTTGCCTTGTTGCTCTAACGTTGAATCTTATACTTCCTCGAGTACTTTTGTTGAGACTAAGCATGTAGAGGAAATCAAAGAGCTCAAGGCCCAAGTGACTTCTCTGAAGATTGACTTGCAAAAGTGTTATGAAGGGAAGTCCACACTCAACAATATCTTGAGTGTGCAAAATCCCCCAATGACAAAGGTGGACTTGGATTCAACTCCAATAAGAAGAAGAAGTCCAAGATGAACAATAAGAAGAGCCAAGAACAAGTCAAGAATTCGGCCAAGATTTTTTGCTTTCAAGGGCAACATGTTAGATCTGGCCCGTTGAAGAAGAAGCCCATTAAGTTCAAGCTCATGCTCAACCTTAAGTTGAAGAAAGGCCTCTTCCCAAGAAGATGATGTCACTTGAAGCTATGTCGGTATTTTCCCAAAGAGGAAGGGATGATGCAGCACAGCGGCGGTAGGTATTTCCCTCGGATATGAAACCAAGGTTATCGAACCGGTAGGAAACCAAGCAACACAACGTAAACAGCTACTTCACATAGATAACAAGTCCTCGCAACCCGACGTGTTAAGGGGGTTGTCAATCCCTTCCGGGTACGGCGCCTCAAGATAGGCAAACGAACGTGAGATAAAATTGTAGTAGATTGATAGATCGAACACCAAATAAAATAAATAAGAATAAATTACAGCAAGGTATTTTTGTATTTTTGGTTTAATAGATCTGAAAATAAAAGCGAAGGAAAAGTAGATCGCAAAGGCAAATAATATGAGAAAGAGACTCGGGGGCAGTAGGTTTCACTAGTGGCTTCTCGAGAAAAATAGCAAACGGTGGGTGAACAAATTACTGTTGGCCAATTGATAGAACTTCAAATAATCATGATGATATCCAGGCAATGATCATTATATAGGCATCAAGTCCAAGATTAGTAGACCGACTCCTGCCTGCATCTACTACTATTACTGCACACATCGACCGCTATCCAACATGCATCTAGTGTATTAAGTTCATGGAGAAACAGAGTAATGCAATAAGAACGATGACATGATGTAGACAAGATCTATCTATGTAGAGAGAGACCCCATCGTTTTATCCTTAGTAGCAACGATACATACGTGTCGGTTCCCCTTCTGTCACTGGGATCAAGCACCGTAAGATCGAACCCACTGCAAAGCACCTCTTCCCATTGCAAGATAAATAGATCAAGTTGGCCAAACAAGACCCAAATATCGGAGAAGAAATACGAGGCTATAAGCAATCATGCATAAAAGAGATCAAAGAAACTCAAATACTTTCAAGTTTCATGGATATAAAAAGATAGATCTGATCATAAACTCAAAGTTCATCGATCCCAACAAACACACCGCAAAAGAGTTACATCGTATGGATCTCCAAGAGAGCATTGTATTGAGAATCAAGAAAGAGAGAGAGGAAGCCATCTAGCTACTAACTATGGACCTGAAGGTCTACAAATAACTACTCATGCATCATCGGAGAGGCACCAATGGAGGTGGTGAACCCCATCCGAGATAGTGTCTAGATTGGATCTGGTGGTTCTGGACTCTACGGCGACTGGATCAATATTTCGTCAAATCCCCTAGGGTTTTGGGAATATTGGGGTATTTATAGAGCAAAGAGGCGATCCAAGGGGACCCGAGGTGGGCACAACCCACCAGGGCGCGCCCTGGTGGGTTGTGCTCTCCTCGGAGCACCCCCCAGGAGAAGCGAGGGCCCATTATATTCCTTTTGGTCCAAACAAATCTCCATAAAGTTTCGTTGCGTTTGGACTCCGTTTGATATTGATTTCCTGTGATGTAAAAAACATGTAAAAAACAACAACTGGCACTTGGCACTATGTCAATAGGTTAGTACCAAAAAATGATATAAAATGACTATAAAATGATTATAAAACATCCAAGATTGATAATATAACATCATGGAACAATCAAAAATTATAGATACGTTGGAGACGTATCAGCATCCCCAATCTTAACTCCTACTCGTCCTCGAGTAGGGAACTGATAAAAATAGAATATTTGATGTGGAATGTTGCCTAACATGTCATATCATATTCTTTCTTTAGAGCATGGACATTTGGACTTTTATATTGTTCAAAGCAATAGTCTAGTTTTGACATGATAATTTAAATACTCAAGCATATCAACAAGCAACCTTGTCTTTCAAAATATCAACGCTAAAATAAGTTATCTCTAGCCCATCATGCTCAACCATTGATCCGTTCATGAAACACACTCGCATATTAGCTACACCCAATACACAAGTACGATCATATTGCCTCCTAGTTTGTGCTTTTATAAGAGAAGGTGGAGACTCGAATTCAAAATAAAATTGCATAAAGTAAAAGAAAGACCCTTAGCGGAGGGAAGTAGGGATTTGTAGAGGTGCCAGAGCTCAAAGTGAAAAACTTACAGATAAAAACATTTTGGGAGGTGTATCCATCCCACCAACGAAAACGACTTAGAGTTCCCAACACTTACCATCCTAGATATATCATAGGCGGTTCCCAAACAGAAAATAAAGTTTAATCTTTTTCCACCATACTTTCACTTTCCATGGCTAACCGTATCCACGGGTGCCTTCCATACCAACACTTTCCAAGGAATTTATTATTTGACAACATAAAGTAAATTCATTTTTTTCATTTCGGGACTGGGCTTCCCTAATACCTTTGCCTTACTCTCGTGCAATGAAAAGTGAATAAACACTCATCATGAGAATAACACATCTAGCATGGAAAATATTAGCCACCCCTCACCGCTCCGCGAGCGAAACAAAGACACAAAAGAGAAGTATATTTTGAAAATTAGAGATGACACATGCAAATTTGCTTAGGACAGCAAAAGAATACCGCATATAGGTAGATATAGTGGACTCATGTGGCAAAACTGGTTTGAAGGATCTTGGATGCACAAGTAGAGATCATACTTAGTGCAAATTGAAGGCTAGCAAAAAATTGAGAAGCGACCAACCAAGAAATGGATAATATCATAAGCAAACATTAAGCATAATTAACATCGAATAATGCACCATATGTAGGATATAATTTCATTGCATGATTATTGACTTTCGTGCTTGCATAGGGAATCACAAACCTTAACACCAATATTCTTACTAAAGCATAATTACTCATAAACATAACTCACATATCACATCATCATACCTCAAAACTATTACTAAGAATCAAATTTATTTTGTCCAATGATCTTCATGAAAGTTTTTATTATATCCTTCTTGGATATCTATCACATTGGGACTAATTTTCATGTGTTTCTTTTCATAAGCTCAAACAAATATAAGTGAAGATCATGAGCACAAATATTTCTTCTTTTCTCTCAAATTAATTTAAGTGAAGCAAGAGATAATTTCTTGAAAATTTTACTAACTCTCAAATAAATCTAAGTGAAGCAAGAGAGCATTTCTTCAAAAATACTAAAGCACACCGTGCTTAAAAAGATATAAGTGAAGCACTGGAGCAAGTCCATAGCTCATAAAAAATTTAAGTGAAGCAAAGAGAGAAATTCTAACAAGTGATGACATAATTTTGGCTCTCTCAAATAGGTGTGTCCACCAAGGGATAAAGACATAAAACTCAAAATAAAACAAGCAAAGACTCATATCATACAAGACGCTCCAAGAAAAACACATAGTATGTGACGAATAAAATATAGCTTCGAGTAAATACCGATGGTCGTTAGAAGAAAGAGGGGATGCCACTCGGGGGCATCCCCAAGCTTAGTTGGTTGCTCATTTTTGGATAATAGCTTGGGATGTCGGGGAATCCCCAAGCTTAGGCTCTTCTACTCCTTATTCCTTCATCCATCATAAGATAACCCAAAACTTGAAAACTTCAATCACACAAAACTCAACGAAACCTTCGTGAGATCCGTTAGAAAATAAATCACTACTATAAGTGATGTATCAAACCAATTCATATTTTTTCTTGCATTATATCTACTGCATTACAACTTTTCTATGGCAAAAACAAATCAAAGAAAACCATAGAGCCATCAAAACAAGCACACCATGCAAAGAAAACAGAATATGTCAAAACAGAACAGTCTGTAGCAATCTGACTATTTTGAATACTTCTGTAACTCCAAAGATTCTGAAAAAATAGGACAACCTGATGAATTTGTATATTGATCTACTGCAAGAGGAATGAATATTTTATCACTCTCTGGTTAAAAATGAGAATTATTTTTGCGAGCGCAAAAGTTTCTATATTTTCAGCAAGATCAAACAACTATCACCCAAGAAGATCCTAAAGGCTTTACTTGGCACAAACACTAATTAAAACATAAAAAAACACAATCATAACAGTAGAACAATTGTGCTAACACTCAAAAACAGGAAGCAAAAAAGCAAAAATAAATATTATTCATGGGGTTGCCTCCCGACAAGCGCTATAGTTTTACGCCCTTAGCTAGGCATAAAGCAAGGATCTAAGTTTTGTCATCCTTGTTCTTAACCTTCTTAGAGGTGTTTTCATCATGGGGTTTTGTAAACACAACATAAAACATATTATCCATAGAAACCTTAGCATTCCTAAGTTGATATGCATCATAACCTTTTTGATTCCCCGCAACAATGCAAGAGTAATGTTGATTAACATTATTGAAAACATGTTGGATTATATCTAAAACGGGGACTTCCTTTTTAAGATTCTCATCAAAGATTTTATTATCCCCATGCAAATGTCTTAAAGCATATTAACTATTGTAAAGAATTTCATCTATCACAGGCTTTTCACGATTCATACCATAAAAATCAAAGATTTCCCTAGATTCGCGTAGTATGTAATCAAATTCATTCATAAGGACAAGGGTGGACAACTTTTTAGCCTTGGGATTCTTTATAACGGGAAGCTCAAAAAACAATCTTTGCAAAGTAGGATGGGTACGAATAAATTCAGTTTCAAGTTTTAGAACTAGTGCTGAAATAGCATCTGCATAAGATCTAGTAGTTTTAAGTATAGGAGCATCATCAAGACTTAGATTCCCAACACAATTGAAAAATTCTTGGATACGTTCTTTTCCCATGACGTTCCATTGCCCCAAAATAAAAGTTTTAGCATACAGATTTCTTGTACGTCCAATCTTAGGAGTTAAGCCATCATCTGTTGGTGCCATACCGAAATCACTCATGATTGCAAGCAAAGGATAGATCTGACAAGAAAACGGCAAACGGAAAAAGAGGGGTGAATAAAATGGCAATTTTTTGTGAAGTTGGGGAGAGGAAAACAAGAGGCAAATGACAAATAATGTAAATTGCGAGGAGATGAGATTTGTGATTAGGAACGTGGTATATGTTGAATATCTTCCTCGGCAACGGCGCCAGAAATTCATTTTGATGTCGCTTGAAGCTACGTCGGTATTTCCCCAAAGAGGAAGGGATGATGCAGCATAGCGGCGGTAAGTATTCCCCTCAGATATGAAACCAAGGTTATCGAACCAGTAGGAGAACCAAGCAACACAACGTAAACAGCCGCTGCACATAGATAACAAGTCCTCGCAACCCGACGTGTTAAAGGGGTTGTCAATCCCTTCCGGGTACGGCGCCTCAAGATAGGCAAATGGACATGAGATAAAATTGTAGTAGATTGATAGATCAAACGCCAAATAAAATAAATACGAATACATTGCAGAAAGGTATTTTTGTATTTTTGGTTTAATAGATCTGAAAATAAAAGCAAAGGAAAAGTAGATCGCAAAGGCAAATAATATGAGAAAGAGACCCGAGGGCCGTAGGTTTCACTAGTGGCTTCTCTCCAGAAAAATAGCAAACGGTGGGTGAACAAATTACTGTTGGGAAATTGATAGAACTTCAAATAATCATGACGATATCCAGGTAATGATCATTATATAGGCATCATGTCCAAGATTAGTTGACCGACTCTTGCCTGCATCTACTACTATTACTCCACACATCGACCGCTATCCAGCATGCATCTAGTGTATTAAGTTCATGGAGAAATGGAGTAATGCAATAAGAATGATGACATGATGTAGACAAGATATATCTATGTAGAGATATACCCCATCATTTTATCCTTAGTAGCAATGATACATACGTGTCGGTTCCCCATCTTTCACTAGGATCAAGCACCGTAAGATCGAACCCACTACAAAGCACCTCTTCACATTGCAAGATAAATAGATCAAGTTGGCCAAACAAAACCCAAATATCGGGGAAGAAATACGAGGCTATAAGAAATCATGCATAAAAGAAATCAAAGAAACTCAAATACTTTCATGGATATAAAAAGATAGATCTGATCATAAACTCAAAGTTCATCGATCCCAACAAACACATCGCAAAAAGAGTTACATCGTATGGGTCTCCATGAGACCATTGTATTGAGAATCAAGAGAGAGAGAGAGGAAGCCATCTAGCTACTAACTACGGACCCGAAGGTCTACAATGAACTACTCACGCATCATCGAAGAGGCACCAATGGAGGTGGTGAACCCCAACCGAGATGGTGTCTAGATTGGATCTTGTGGTTCTAGACTCTGTGGCGGCTGGATCAATATTTCGTCAAATCCCCTAGGGTTTTGGGAATATTGGGGTATTTATAGAGCAAAGAGGCGGTCCAAGGGGCACCCGAGGTGGGCACAACCCACCAGGGCGCGCCCTGGTGGGTTGTGCTCTCCTCGGAGCACCCCCCAGGCATAGTCAGGGCCCATTATGTTCCTTCTGGTCCAAAAAAATCTCCGTAAAGTTTCATTGCGTTTGGAATCCGTTTGATCTTGATTTCCTGCGATATAAAAAACATGCAGAAAAAAACCAAGATTGATAATATAACAGCATGGAACAATCAAAAATTATAGATACGTTGGAGACGTATCAGAAGACTCAAGCTAATGCTTCTCAAGTTGAGAAATCAAGTGAGAAGAAAGTGAATAGTAGACGTTGCTACCTATGTCATGAGAAAGGTCATGTCGCTTCTTCATGCACAAATGGTACCTTATCCAACCCTATTCTAATTGATGATATCTATTCTCTTGGGAAGGATAAGGTTGACAATGTGTTTGCCAAATTTGTTTGTTCTCAAAGTGGTGTCAAGAAAAGAACCATTTGGGTAGCCAAGCCTATTGTGATTAACCTATTGGGATCCAACTTGGTTGTGGACCAATAAGCTCAAACTTGATCAATATGTGTTGTTGGAGGTCACTGGAGACTTGGCTACATTATGAAGAATTAAGGGGACTTCATCATTCATATTATCTCAAGCCAAGTCATTCAGATTATCAAGTTTCTATCTTATATCTAATGTGCCTCCTTGCGGTATGATATGTCTCTGTCGTATCTACTTTTCCAAACAAGTTTGCCCTTGTTTTGGACTCTAACTTGCATGATTTGAATGGAACTAACCCGGACTGACGCTGTTTTTAGCAGAATTGCAATGGTGTTATTGATGTGCAGAAACAAAAGTTCTCGGAATGACCTGAAACTTCACGGAACATCTTTTCAGAAATAATAAAAAATCCTTGCAAAAGATGAAGACCAGGGGGCCCGCCACCTGTCCACGAGGGTGGGGGAGCGCCCCCTACCTCGTGGGCCCCCTGGAGCTCCTCCGACCTCAACTCCAACTCTATATATTTGGTTTCGGAGAGAAAAAATCAGAGAGAAGGATTCATCGCATTTTATGATACAGAGCTGCCGCCAAGCCCTAAAACCTCTCGGGAGGGCTGATCTGGTGTCCGTTTGGGGCTCCGGAGAGGGGAATCCGTCGCCATCGTCATCATCAACCTTCCTCCATCACCAATTTCATGATGCTCACCACCATGCGTGAGTAATTCCATTGTAGGCTTGCTGGACGGTGATGGGTTGGATGAGATCTATCATGTAATTGAGTTAGTTTTGTTAGGGTTTGATCCCTAGTGTCCACTATGTTCTGAGATTGATGTTGCTATGACTTTGCTATGATTAATGGTTGTCACTAGGGCCCAAGTGCCATGATTTCAGATCTGAACCTATTATGATTTCATCAATATATGAGAGTTCTTGATCCTATCTTGCAAGTCTATAGTCACCTATTATGTGTTATGATCCGTTAACCCCAAAGTGACAATAATCGGGATACTTACCGGTGATGGCCGGAGTTTGAGGAGTTCATGTATTCACTATGTGTTAATGCTTTGGTCCAGTACTCTATTAAAAGAAGGCCTTAATATCCCTTAGTTTCCATTAGGACCCCGCTGCCACGGGAGGGTGGGACAAAAGATGTCATGCAAGTTCTTTTCCATAAGCATGTATGACTATATTCGGAATACATGCCTACATTACATTGATGAATTGGAGCTAGTTCTGTGTCACCCTAGGTTATGACTGTTACATGATGAACCGCATCCGGCATAATTCCCCATCACCGATCCATTGCCTACGAGCTTTCCATATATTGTTCTTCGCTTATTTACTTTTCCGTTGCTATTGCTATCATCACTACAAAATACCAAAAACATTACTTTTGCTACCGTTACCACTACTATCATACTACTTTGCTACTAAATACTTTGTTGTATATATTAAGTTTCCAGGTGTGGTTAAATTCACAACTCAGCTGCTAATACTTGAGAATATTCTTTGGCTCCCCTTGTGTCGAATCAATAAATTTGGGTTGAATACTCTACCCTCGAAAACTGTTGCGATCCCCTATACTTGTGGGTTATCAAGACTATTTTCTGGCGCCGTCGCCGGGGAGCATAGCTCTATTCTTTGAGTCACTTGGGATTTATATCTGCTTATCATTATGAAGACCTTGAAAGATCCAAGAACCAATATTTATCCCTCAACTACGAGGGGAGGTAAGGAACTGCCATCTAGCTCTGCACTTGATTCACCTTCTGTTTTGAGTAAGCTTGCGATACCTAAACCTGCTTCTGCTATTGGTTCTGATATGTCGCATGTTATTGATGATGCCACTTCTGCTATACATGATACTTATGATGAAACTTCTTCTATGCTTGATACTACTGTACCACTTGGTGAATTTCTTGATGAACAACTTGCTAGGGTTAGAGAGAATGAAAATGTTGAATCTGATAATATTGATGAAAGTGATGATGAAGACTCACCTGTTATTCCTGAGGGTTATGTTTTTGATAAAGAAGCTTCTTTAGCTATTTTAGCTTGCAAAGATAGATACAAGCTCAAGAGGTTATTAGCTAAATGGAAGCAGCAATCTCTTAATGCTAGAATGAAACCTGACCCTGCTTTTGCTACTTCACCTATCTGTGTTACTGATAAGGATTATGAATTCTCTGTTGATCCTGATATAATTACTTTGGTTGAATCTGATCCTTTTCATGGCTATGAATCTAAAACTGTTGTGGCACATCTTACTAAATTAAATGATATAGCCACCCTATTCACTAATGATGAGAGAACTCGTTACTTTTATATCCTTAAAATATTTCCGTTCTCATTAAAGGGTGATGCTAAGATATGGTTTAATTCTCTTGATCCTGGTTGTGTGCATAGTCCCTAGGATATGATTTATTACTTCTCTGCTAAATATTTCCCTGCTCATAAGAAACAAGCTGCTTTAAGGGATATATATAATTTCATGCAAATTTAAGAAGAGAGTCTCCAACAAGCTTGGGGGAGGCTTCTCAAGCTACTTAATGCTTTTCCTGATCACCCTCTTAAGAAAAATGAAATACTTGATATCTTTTATAATGGACTAACCTATGCCTCCAGAGATTACCTGGATAGTTGTGTTGGTTCTGTTTTCAAGGAAAGAACACCGGATGAAGCTGAAATTCTATTGAATAATATGTTGACAAATGAAAATAATTGGACACTTCCTGAGCCAACTCCTGAGCCTATTCCTAAACCAACTCCGAAGAAGAGGGGTATTCTATTTCTCAGTCTTGAAGATATGCAAGAGGCAAAGAAATCTATGAAAGAAAAAGGTATTAAAGATGAAGATGTTAAGAATTTACCTCCTATTGAAGAAATACATGGTCAAAAGGTATTAAAGCTGAAGATGTTAAGAATTTACCTCCTATTGAAGAAATACATGGTCTTAATTTACCGCCTGTTGAAGAAACATATGATCTTGATCCATCACCTATTGAAGAAACTCGTGGTCCTGATAACCCGACACAGGTAGTAAAGGTAAATTCTCTCTATAGATTGATGAAGGTGATATCCCTCATTATAAGTCTGCTAGACAATGCTTAGATGAGTTTGACAATTTCATTGTTAAACAAGAAAACTTCAATGCTTATTTTGGTAGACAATTGAAATATAATTCCGATACGCTTGAACACTTGGGTGATTATATGGCTAATGTTAAAGGTGAACTTAAACTTATTAGTAAACATGCTTCTATGGTTACCACTCAAGTAGAACAAGTACTTAAAGCTCAAAATGATTTGCTCAATGAATTGAATAGTAATAATAATGATAATGTTGTTAGATTTATGACTAGAGGTGGTAAAATGACTGAGGAACCTTTGTATCCTGAAGGCCATCCTAAGAGAATTGAGCAAGATTCTCAGAGAAATAATATAGATGCACCTAGTCCTTCTAAAAGGAAGAAAAAGAAAAATGATAGGACTTTGCATGCTTGTAGTGAACCTATTGCTCAACCACCTGAGAATCCAAATGATATTTCTATTTATGATGCTGAAACACAATCTGGTAATGAACCTAAAACTAGTGATAATGTTAATGATAATGTTCATGATGATGCTCAACCTAGTAATGATAATGATATAGAAATTGAACCTGCTGTTGATCTTGATAACCCACAATCAAAGAATCAACATTATGATAAAAAAATACTTTGTTGCGAGGAAACACGGTAAAGAAAGAGAACCATGGGTTCAGAAACCTATGCCCTTTCCTCCCAAACCATCCAAGAAAAAGGATGATGAGGATTTTGAGCGCTTTGCTAAAATGATTAGACCTATCTTTTTGCGTATGCGATTAACTGATATGCTCAAAATGAATCCTTATGCTAAGTATATGAAAGATATTGTTACAAATAAAAGAAAGATACCGGAAGCTGAAATTTCCACCATGCTTGCTAATTATACTTTCAAGGTTGGGATACCAAAGAAACTTGGAGATCCCGGTGTACCACTATACCATGCTCCATTAAAAGAAACCATGTTAAAACTGCTTTATGTGATCTTGGAGACAGTGTTAGTGTTATGCCTCTCTCTTTATATCGTAGACTTGATTTGAATAAGGTGACACCTACTGAAATATCTTTGCAAATGGCTGATAAATCAACTGCTATACCTGTCGGTATTTGTGAGGATGTGCCTGTTGTAGTTGTAAACGTTACTATTTTAACGGACTTTGTTATTCTTGATATTCTCGAGGACGATAGTATGTCTATTATTCTTGGAAGACCCTTTTTGAATACTGCAGGGGCTGTTATTAATTGCACTAAAGGCAATGTCACTTTTCATGTTAATGGTAATGAGCATACGGTACACTTTCCGAGGAAACAACCTCAAGTTCATAGTATCAACTCTATTGGAAAAATCCCATCGATTATATTTGCAGGTTTTGAATTTCCTCTTCCTACTATCAAGAAGAAACATGATATTCTTATTATTGGGGATGTGCATATCCCCGTTGAGGTAACATAGTGTTATTCGAAATTTCTCCGGTTCCATGTTATTCGGAATGAGTTCATTAACAAGACTTGATCAACCTTGTTAGTGGATTCCTTTTGATGATCATGAAATGGATGAAACTAGAAGGCACAACCTTCTGTGCCCTCCTTTTACTTTCTGTTATTTATATTAAATAAAATAAAAATAGTATTTTTTGTCTGTTATCTGATTTATCCGTGCAATATAAAAATACCCCGAAAATAAAAGTTCTCCAAATGCCCTGAAATTTAAACATGATTTTTTTCTGGAATATTTGAGAATATTTGGCACTGAGAACACAGCAGGGGGGTCATCCACCTAGCCACGAGGGTGGAGGGCGCGCCCTACCCCCCTAGGCACGCCCCCTGCCTCGTGGGCCCATGGTGGCCCTCCTCCACTTATTCCTGCACCCACACACTTCTTCTTCCTCCCACATACACGAATATCCAGCTCAAGCTCGAGTTCTAGCTCATTTTGATGCCATTTTCGATCTCCTTGCTCAAAGCACCTCTCACAAAACTGCTTGGAGAGATTGTTCCTTGGTATGTGACTCCTCCATTTGTCCAATTAGTTTTTGTTCTAGTGCTTTATTCATTGCAAATTTGTGCTGCTTAGGTGACCCTGTTCTTGAGCTTGCACGTCAAATTTATATGGTCAAAAGTAGTTTTGATGCAAGATATAGGCTCTAGGCACTTGTAGGAGTAGTGGCTATCAATTTTATTGAGTTTGGTTCATTTTTATTTTGAAGTTACTAAAAATTTCAGAAATTTTTTAGAGGAAGAAATATGTTTAGGAAAATGTACCAAGGTGGCTCTTCAAGGAAACAAGAGCCCAGGCTTGCAATGCGTGATGCTGATGATGAGCCACCAAGAAACACTCCAATGCATCCTTGTGAATGGCCTTCGGAAAATTTTATGGATCGAGCGAGAATCAAGGAAGAATTTAATGCATATTTGCGTAACGCTGATCTTGTGAGCTTCGAGGAAGAAAAGTGCAGCCAGTATCACTATATCACTAGTTCCTTTATGAGGAGGTTTGAATTTTCATCTTCATGTAATTCTCCAACTGTCTTGTTTGATCTTTATGAAAATTCTTACACTATGGACTTAGAGGATTTTACCACTGCTTGCAAACTTCCACAATGGGGTAGTATCAGCGATCCTCGCAAATCTGAATTCAGAGATTTTCTTGCTAGTATAACTGTGGGGGAATCTAGAGATATAACACAAGCTACTATAGGGAGCATTCACTTTCCTGCTATACATTATTTTGCTCTCTTCATAGGAAGATGCATTAATGGTAAAGATGAGGCATGTCACATGTGTGTCCCTGACCTCAGTATTCTTTGGAGTGTTGTGTTAGGAGATAAATCTTATAATTTGGGAGCCATTGTTGCACGTAGGTTGCATCTAATAGATTTAATGGAGATTTCTTTGGTGGAATTTATGCAACCCGCGTAGCTAATTTTCTTGGTGTAGCCATACGCGAAGATGATATTGAGTTGCCTCCTGCTTATTTGGATTATGAGGCTATGGTTCACCACCAGTTTGTCGAGAGGAGTGAATCACCTCTCCAGTATCGTTTAATCTTTGACAGACGTCGTGTTGTCCGTATTACTCTCCCTGCTCCTGCCTTCTTTGATTATCAGGCAAAAGGAAGATATGTTATTACCAGAGAGGAGGCAGATGAGTACGAGAGGAGGGCGGAGGCCGCTCGTCGCCACGCTGCAGCTCAGGAGGCGATAGCCGCTGCATCTCAGTACGACCCCAACTATTATTATGGATATCCGCCAGGCCAACCGTGGCCATAGACCAACTTAGGCCAAAAGCCTAAGCTTGGGGGAGTACGTATTTCCCACCGACATTACATTCATGTTCACACACTCATTGCTAGATGTCGGTGCTCATACTTTTTCATTGT
Source organism: Triticum urartu (assembly GCF_003073215.2). NCBI lineage: Eukaryota > Viridiplantae > Streptophyta > Magnoliopsida > Poales > Poaceae > Triticum > Triticum urartu. Next base: position 533,392,396 of record NC_053025.1, on the reverse strand, counting down.
ATCATCCATGCTAGTTTATTTTCCTTTTTATGCTCTCTTCTTGTGTGTTTAATAAACCTTAAGAAAAACCAAAAAAATAGTTGTAGCTTTTAATTAGTTTACTTTCCATGCTTGTAGTAGTAATTAAAAAGAAAACCCAAAAAGATTTCATGTTCTTCTTTTGCTTGTTGGGAGCTTTCCCGTGTAAATAGTTTTATTTCTTTTCTTTTCTTTGGGGGTCGATAGGAGAAGAGCATAATTAAATTGTTGAAGTAGCTCTTATATGCATTATTGTTGATCTGACAAAAAGAGCCCATATTGCCTTGTCTTCTCTTGTTTATTGAATGCTTGCAGATTCCAGCTTCGTCCAATGCACGTGCACTATTATTATTATTCACACTATTCGGTCGTGCAAGTGAAAGGCAATTATGACGATATATGATGGACTGACTGAGATGAGAAAAGCTGGTATGAACTCGACCTCTCTTGTTTTTGTAAATATGATTAGTTCATCGTTCCTGATTCAGCCTATTATGAATAAGCATGTTTGCAATGACAACTAGAGATCATAGTTTCTTGTGCCATGCTTGATTAGCTAGGAGCTTATAATGGTTTACCTTGCGTGCCAACATGCTATTAAAATGGTTGTGATGTGGTATGATAGGGTGGTATCCTCCTCTGAATGATTTAAGTGACTTGACTTGGCGCATGTTCACGCATGTAGTTGAAACAAAATCAACATAGCCTTCACGATATTTATGTTCATGGTGGATTATATCCTACTCATGCTTGCATTCGGTGTTGATTAATTTTAATGCATGTTCATGACTATTGTCGCTCTCTAGCTGGTTGCTTCCCAGTGTTTTGCTAGCCTTCACCTGTACTAAGCGGAAATACTGATTGTGCATCCAACTCCGTAAACCCCAAAGTTATTCCATACGAGTCCACCATACCTACCTATATACGGTATCTACCTGCCGTTCCAAGTAAATTTGTACGTGCCAAACTCTAAACCTTCAAATAAATATCCTGTTTTGCGTGCTTGAATAGCTCATGTATCAACTAGGGCTGTCAGTATCTTCCATGTTAGGCGGGTTATTCTCAAGAGGAGTGGACTCCGCTCCTCACTCACGAGAAAGTGGCTGGTCACCGGGATGCCCAGTCCCATGCTTTATGCAAACTAAATCAAAATAATTGCAAACAAAACTCCCCCTAGGACTCTTGTTAGTTGGAGGCACTCGTTGTTTCGAGCAAGCCATGGATTGATGCTTGTTGGTGGAGGGGGGAATAAACTTTACCATTCTGTTTGGGAACCGCCTATAATGTGTGTAGCATGGAAGATATCGCCATCTCTTGGTTGTTATGTTGGCAATGAAAGTATACCGCTCAAAATATTATTCATCTCTATTTCAAAACCGAGCTCTGGCACCTCTACAAATCCATGCTTCCCTCTGCGAAGGGCCTATCTATTTACTTTTATGTTGAGTCATCATCCTCTTATTAAAAAGCACCAGTTGGAGAGCACCACTGTCATTTGCATTCATTACTGTTAGTTTACATTGAGTATGACTTGACTGGATCTCTGTTACCTTGAATTACAATGTCTAGTCAGTCCTTGATCTTTAAAGGTGCTCTGCATTTATGTTTTGCGGTCTCAGAAAGGGCTAGCGAGATACCATATTGTTATATCATATTATGATTGTTTTAAGAAAGTGTTGTCATCCGAGATTTATTATTATTGCTCGCTAGTTGATTATGCCATTGATATGAGTAAACTTGAGACTTATGCGTTATTGTGAATGTGGTTAGTCATAATCTTTGCTGAAAACTTGAATGTTGTCTTTACATATTTACAACAACAAGAGCAAACAGAGTTTGTAAAAGTTTTTCTTTATCACTTTCAGTTTATCAACTGAATTGCTTGAGGACAAGCAAAGGTTTAAGCTTGGGGGAGTTGATACGTCTCCGTCGTATCTACTTTTTCAAACACTTTTGCCCTTGTTTTGGACTCTAAATTGCATGATTTGACTGGAACTAACCCAGACGGACGATGTTTTTAGCAGAATTGCTATGGTGTAATTTATGTGCAGAAACAAAATTTCTCGGAATGACCTGAAACTTCACGGAACATCTTTCCGGAAATAATAAAAAATCCTTGCAAAAGATGAAGACCAGGGGGGCCCGCCACCTGTCCACGAGGGTGGGGGCGCACCCCCTACCTCATGGGCCCCCTGGAGCTCCTCTGACCTCAACTCCAACTCTATATATTTGGTTTTGGAGAGAAAAAAATCAGAGAGAAAGATTCATCGCGTTTTACGATACGGAGCCGCCGCCAAGCCCTAAAACCTCTCGGGGGGCTGCTCTAGAGTCCGTTCAGGGCTCCGGAGAGGGGAATCCGTCTCCATCGTCATCATCAACCTTCCTCCATCACCAATTTCATGATGCTCACCGCCGTGCATGAGTAATTCCATCGTAGGCTTGCTGGACAGTGATGGATTGGATGAGATCTATCATGTAATCGAGTTAGTTTTGTTAGGGTTTGATCCCTAGTATCCACTATGTTCTGAGATTGATGTTGCTATGACTTTGCTATGCTTAATGCTTGTAACTAGGGCCCGAGTGCCATGATTTCAGATCTGAACCTATTATGTTTTCATCAATATATGAGAGTTCTTGATCCTATCTTGCAAGTCTATAGTCACCTATTATGTGTTATGATCCATTAACCTCGAAGTGGCAATAATCGGGATACTTACCGGTGATGACCTTAGTTTGAGGAGTTCATGTATTCACTATGTGTTAATGTTTTGGTCTGGTACTCTATTAAAAGGAGGCCTTAATATCCCTTAGTTTCCATTAGGACCCCGCTGCCATGGGAGGGTAGGACAAAAGATGTCATGCAAGTTCTTTTCCATAAGCACGTATGACTATATTCGGAATACATGCCCACATTACATTGATGAATTGGAGCTAGTTCTGTGTCACCCTAGGTTATGACTGTTACATGATGAACTGCATCTGGCATAATTCTCCATCACCGATCCATTGCCTACGAGCTTTCCATATATTGTTCTTCGCTTATTTACTTTTCCGTTGCTATTGCTATCATCACTACAAAATACCAAAAACATTACTTTTGCTACCGTTACCACTACTATCATACTACTTTGCTACTAAATACTTTGTTGCAGATATTAAGTTTCCAGGTGTGGTTGAATTGACAACTCAGCTACTAATACTTGAGAATATTCTTTGGCTCCCCTTGTGTCGAATCAATAAATTTGGGTTGAATACTCTACCCTCGAAAACTGTTGCGATCCCCTATACTTGTGGGTTATCACAGTAACTTGTACTTAAATTGTTTACATTGAAATTTACTTGCCCCTTAGCATGTTGTGGTTTTGTACCTTGCATGCGTTTGTATATGTTGTGCTTCTAATTTTCTTGTCTTGAGAAATCAAGTATGTGTATGTTGGTTTTCACATCATGTTCGTGTGAGACATGTGTTGAGATTTTTTGCATCTTGTTTGTATCTTAAGTTGGCTCTTGTGAGAGATTAATGGAACATCCCATTATGGGGGAGTGATGTGTTGATGCACTTCACAATCCTACAAATGTGTGTACATGAGGAATACCACCTAGTATTGATATTACAAGATTATCTAGTCTCTATGTGGTATGTCTTCTCGTGAGAAATTCAAATTCTAAACAATCCATTAATTATCTCTTGTTGTTTTTTAGTTGCCTCTTGTTAAGTTTTCATTGGTATGACATCATGGTGGAGTAATGTGCTATGTGCATATTACAAGCCTAGAAAATGTGTACATTTGAGATATTGTCACATAGAGTTGATATTGTAAATTATCTTGTTCCTAGGTGGCATGTTAGCTCTACAAGTTGCAACTTGCTTTTGTGTTTGGTGTGAAGATGATGTTGGGTATCTTTGCAATCTACCACAGGGAATTATTTCCAAATACTTCTTGTCTCTTGACAATTGGTAATCTATTATGTGGTAGAAATTATTGATCATCTTTACATTGTCTTTTGCTTTTATTTGGCTCATCTGTTGCCAAGGATTGTGTCAACTCCCATTGCCTTCCATGCCACTTGTGGATCTTGTTCTTGTCTAAAGTGTTTTTCTAGATATGGCGAAAGTGGTGATCCCATCTTGTGCATTTTTTATTCAAATGCAAATTATCTATAATGCACAACTCTTGGGGGAGCTATCCCGTTTTCTATAGAACACTCACCTTGTGATCCTTATCAAGTGTGTGTTGGTGGAAGGTAAGCCATTTCTTTTTGGTACTTTGTGCCATCGTGAAACTTTGTAGAGAGCTTGGTTTGTTTGGAACCATCCTCTCTTTTGGGAGTTTGATATCTTCTTCTTTTGTGTATCAATGGATATCTCATTCCTTGATGTATCTTTTTGATATCTTCCAAGTGATGATTTCTCCATTTGGTATCCTATTCTCACTTGGTATTCCTTTTTCACTTGGTATCAGTTCTCGAAAGTCTTGATCATGCATATTTACTTCATGTATTTTCTTTGGCATGCTTTCTTTCTTTGACCCAATATATAAGGGAAACTCCACCAAGTCTCAATTTGGATGAGATGTGCATGAAATTCATTTTCATATCTATATGCACATATGTATGCGGAGTTTGTCCTATGTATTGGTGTTTCTAACTCTTTGGTCCCAATGAGTTTGGGTACAATTTTGTTTGTGCTGTTGTTCTAGGAACAACTGGAGATGCATTGGATGCTCGGCTCACTCACAAGGAAGGTGGTGTCACCATGTGCTTATTGGAGTCAAGCTAGGATGTTCAATGAACTACTATGTAATACCTTCAATTGGTATCTTCTACATCTTTCCAATGTTATATCGGTAACAGTATCTATTCATGCATTCTTTTATTGCATTCAACCTTGTGTAGGTTGCATCTTGGCATGATATTCATTCCATCTTGTGATACTTGCTTCCTTTAGCAAAGCATCCCAACGATGATGTCTTGTTGCTAGTTGTGATGTCTTTCATGATGTGTGCTAGGAGTTCATTTATATACAATAAGACCATATCTACCCATGTGTTGCGCTTTCAATCAAATATCTTATTGGTATATTTATGACATCCTTGTGGATATCTTGTTTTTTTCCTTTTTGGTAACTATTTAGTGTGTACATTCTTCCTTGCGGATTGATATTATCTTGATTTTCATCTACCTAGAATCTTATACACTTGAGAGAAGTTACATCTCTAGTTGATATCCTTATTCTTTCATGTCCACCTTTTTCTTGGTGGTTCTGTGAAAGGATTTTATCATTGAGTGTGGGTCTCATATTGTTGCATCTTGATGCACTCTCTTGTGTTGAAGATCGTTTCCTCATGCTTGTCTTGACGAGGGTTTTGCCATGTATTGGTATCCCTCCTCTTGACAAAGCTATCGTCTTTCTATCTTCGCCATGGGTTATCACAAGCTTTGGTTATTCTTTTGCATATTAGTAAGCTTGTGAACCCATTTCCTTGTTTTATGTGTGTGGAAAGGTCATGTCATGCACGTTGTATCTCATTTATTCAAGACTATGTTGATGCTTAATGCTCATCCTTATATTAGTCTTCTCAAGTGCTTTTCCATGACTCACACACATATTTTTGGTTCAGCCTATTCTTAAGTTGCCTCTTTTACATGTTGCTCAACCATGTGTTTGTTGCAAGTGCTAGGCCTAATTTCCTATATGCTCACTTGCACTTGTTGTGAATTTCTATTGATTTTGGCGGAGTGATGTTCCTATTTTGTGTTCATTGTATCCTATCTAGTAGAATAAAAGTTTTAGTAAGATCTAGTTTTTGAGTTTTGCTTTTTGATCTATCTATGTAATCGAGTGTGAGAGTTATATAATAAATGTTAGTTTTGATTTGAGGGCTTTGTTTTCTTGCTTTAATCATGGAAAAATAAAAAGAAATAAAAAAGATTATATAATAATCTTATGGTAGGTGATGACTTCACATATAAGAAGTACGTCACATGAAATTTGTTGAAGGTTGAAAAACATAGTTTTGGTCATTGCTGCAATTAATAGGAAGTAATAAAGAAAGAGAGGTCTCACATATAAATACACTATCTTGGACATCTTTTGTGATTGTGAGCACTCAATTAAATATTATATGCTAAAAAGTTGATGTTGGACAAGGAAGACAACATAATGTATTATGTTCTCTTGTATCCGAATAGAAGTTATATTGTCATGGATCCTCCAACATGTGGAGCTTCCTTCTCATCCTATGCTAGCCGAATCTTTTGCACCAAGTAGAGATACTACTTGTGCATGCAAAAACCGTTAACCCAGTTTTGCCATGAGAGTCCACTATATCTACCTATGGATTGAGTAAGATCCTTCAAGTAAGTTGTCATCGGTGCAAGCAATAAAAATTGCTCTCTAAATATGCATGATATTTTAGTGTGAGGAAAATAAATTTTATAAAAACTTGTGATGGGGATGAAATAAAGGCGACGGATTGCATAATAAAGTTCTTTATCACAAGTGGAAGTATAAAGTGACGTTCTTTTGCATTAAGATTTTGTGCATCCAACCATAAAAGTGCATGACAACCTCTGCTTCCCTCTGTGAAGGGCCTATCTTTTACTTTCTATCTTTATACAAGATCCAAGGTGATCTTCACCGTTCCTTTTATATTTTCTCTTTTTGGCAAGCACTATATGTTGGGGATGATCCAGAGATATATATCCACTCGGATGTAGGAGATCATAAAGTATTATTTTTTACATTACCCCTGAGATAAACGGTTGGGAGGCGAAACTATAAGCCCCTATCTTTCTATGTGTCTGATTGAAGCTTTGATCTCATAAGTATTGCGTGTGTCACGCCCGGATAATTAAGCCACAGTAACCACACACTAATGGTGCCCTGTCATCGCGATTATTTTTCTAAACCTCACCTTGATCCAAACCGAACTCGAATTCAAATTCAGATGCAAGTCAAATTATTAAATTTTCAAATAATAAAATAAAAAATGTAGGATGGGTTGAAAATATTCCCTAACTATTTGTCATGAATTATCCAACATATTTTGAATTAACAAAATGTCCCTAACATGTTTAAAATAGAGTTATCAACAATTAAATTTACCGTTCCAGTAATAAATATCCAACCTTTTCAAAATAAATTGGAACTTTGTGTGCTACTTTAAAATATTGCCTAGAAATTTTGTGCTAAGTGGCACATTTGACAATGTTCGTTTGATAACTAAAATAAATATAAAACCATAGAGAAAATATAAAAAAGGAAATAGTAAATGAAGTAGGAACCTAACTACTGTGCCTTTGGCCTGTCCCTTCTACTGCTCCAGGCCTAGCCCACCTGGCCAGCCTTTCCTCCCCCTTTCACCAGAGGAGGACCAAGGCCATGGCATGGACGCCGCATGTCCGCATGCCCGCGGATGGCCACGTGTCGTCGATCCCTGATATGTCTCCAACGTATCTATAATTTTTGATTGTTCCATGTTGTTATATTATCATTCTTAGATGTTTTACAATCATTTTATAGCAACTATATATCATTTTTTGGGAATAACCTATTGACATAGTGCCCAGTGCCAGTTGTTGTTTTTTGCTTGTATTTTACTTCGTGGAAAATAAATACCAAACGGAGTCCAAACGCAACGAAACTTTTTGGAGATTTTTTTGGACCAAAAGACACACATTGGGCCAAAGAAGTACCACAGGGGGGCTCCGAGGGGAGCACAACCCATCTGGGCACGCCTTTGGGATTATGTTGGGTGATAGTTGATTTGATCTTGTTGAAAAAAAAATTGCGCTCGGTAAAAGAATTTTAATAAATCATAGAGGCTTGATAAAATTCAGATTTTTTATAAAAGATTGATACACAATTGCCTACATTGTCCTAATTTTTCCGAATTTTTGGAGTTACAGCTTGAAGTTTTCAGATTGCTACAAACTGTTCTATTTTTGACAGATGTTGTTTTCTTTGCATTATGTGATTATTTTGATGAATCTATGGACTTTTTTGGGGGGTATGAGCCATAGTAAAGTTGGAATACAGTAGATATAATGCAAAAATAAAATATGAATGGGTTTGCAACATTAATTAGAGTAGTGATTTGCCTTGTTATACTAACGGATTTCACGAAGGTTTTGTTGAGTTTTGTGTGATTGAAGTTTTCAAGTTTTGGGTGAGATCACGATGGATGAAAGAATAAGGAGTAAGAAGAGCCTAAGCTTGGGGATGCCCCATGGCACTTGCTACTTCTTGAGCTTGCGTTGGTTTTTCCCTTAAAGAGGAAAGGGTGATGCAGCAAAGTAGAGTAAGTATTTCCCTCAGTTTTGAGAACCAAGGTATCAATCCAGTAGGAGACAACACACAAGTCACTGAATACCTTCACAAACAAACAGCAACTTGCACCCAACGCGATAAAGGGGTTGTCAATCCCTTCATGCTTACTTGCAAAGGTGAGATATGATAGAGATAGATAAACGGTAAAGTAAATATTTTTGGTATTTTTGGTTTATAGATCTGAAAGTAAAAGATTGCAAAGGAAGTAAATCGGAAACTAATACGATGGAAAATAGAAGATTATATGATGGAAAATAGACCCGGGGGCCATTGGTATCACTAGAGGCTTCTATCAACATAGAAAATATTACGGTGGGTGAACAAATTACTGTCGAGCAATGGATAGAAAAGCGCAAAGTTATGACAATATCTAAGGCAATGATCATGAATATAGGCATCATGTCCGTGTCAAGTAGACCGACTCCTCCCTGCATCTACTACTATTACTCCACACATCGACCGGCTCCTGCCTGCATCTAGAGTATTAAGTTCATGAAGAACAGAGTAACGCATTAAGTAAGATGACATGATGTAGAGGAATTAACTCAAGCAATATGATGTAAACCCCATCTTTTTATCCTTGATGGCAACAATACAATACGTGCCTTTCTGCCCCTACTATCACTGGGAAAGGACACCGCAAGATTGAACACAAAGCTAAGCACTTCTCCCATTGCAAGAAAAATCAATCTAGTTGGCCAAACCAAATCGATAGTTCGAAGAGACTTGCAAAGATATCAAATCATGCATATAAGAATTCAGAGGAGATTCAAATAATATTCATCGATAAGCTGATCATAAATCCACAATTCATCGGATCTCAACAAACACACGGCAAAAGAAGATTACATCGGATAGATCTCCAAGAACATCGAGGATAACATGGTATATTGAGAATCAAAGAGAGAGAAGAAGCCATATAGCTACTAGCCAGGGACCCGTAGGTCTGAGGTAAACTACTCACGCTTCATCGTAAGGGCAATAGATTTGATGTAGATGCCGTCCTTGATCGAATCCTCCTCCAACAGGATGCCAGAAAAGGCCAGAATAGATCTCCAAGAACTTCGAGGAGAACATTGTATTGAGAATCAAAGAGAGAGAAGAAGCCATCTAGCTACTAGCTATGGACCCATAGGTCTGTGGTAAACTACTCACGCTTCATCGGAAGGGCAATGGTGTTGATGTAGAAGCCCTCCGTGATCGAATCCCCCTCCGGCAGGACTCCGGAAAAGGCCCCTAGATGGGATCTCACGGGTACAGAAGGTTGCAGCGGTGGAAAAGTGTTTTCGTGGCTCCCCTGATTGTTTTTGGGGTATATGGGAATATATAGGCGGAAGAAATAGGTCGGTGGAGTCACGAGGGGCCCACAAGGGTGGGGGCGCGCCCTAGCCCCTAGTCGCGCCCTCCGTCCTTGTGGCTGCCTCGTGGCTTCCCCGACGTGCACTCCAAGTCCTTTAGATGCCTTCTGGTCCAAGAAAAATCATCGCGGAAGTTTTATTCCGTTTGGTATTCCTTTCTGTGAAACTGTAAAACAAGAAAAAAACTGGCACTGGGCTCTAGGTTAATAGGTTAGTCCCAAAAATCATATAAAATAGCATATTAATGCATATAAAACATCCAAAACAGATAATATAATAGCATGGAACAATAAAAAATTATAGATACGTTGGAGACGTATCAGCACCCCAAGTTATTATCCAAAGAGGAACAAGCAACTAAGCTTGGGGATGCCCCGAGTGGATGATACGTCTCCAACGTATCTATAATTTTTGATTGTTCCATGCCGTTATATTATCATTCTTGGATGTTTTATAATCATTTTATATCAGTTTTTTTGGCACTAACCTATTGACATAGTGCCAAGTGCTAGTTGTTATTTTTTGCTTGTTTTTTACATCGCAGGAAATCAATACCAAATGGAGTCCAAACGCAGCAAAACTTTTTGTGGATTTTTTATGGACGAGACACCCAATGGGCCAGAGAAGCACCTGGGGGTGCCCCAAGGGGGGCACTAAAGGAAATATGCCCTAGAGGCAATAATAAAGTTTTTATTTATATTTTCTTATATCATGATAAATGTTTATTATTCATGCTAGAATTGTATTAACCGGAAACTTGATACATGTGTGAATACATAGACAAAACAGAGTGTCCCTAGTATGCCTCTACTTGACTAGCTCGTTAATCAAAGATGGTTAAGTTTCCTGACCATAGACATGTGTTGTCATTTGCTGAACTGGACCACATCATTAGGAGAATGATGTGATGGACAAGACCGATCCGTTAGCTTAGCATATTGATCGTTAAGTTTTATTGCTATTGCTTTCTTCATGACTTATACATATTCCTCTAACTATGAGATTATGCAACTCCTGGATACCAGAGGAACACCTTGTGTGCTATCAAACATCACTACATAACTGGGTGATTATAAAGATGCTCTACAGGTGTCTCCGAAGGTGTTTGTTGGGTTGGCATAGATCAAGATTAGGATTTGTCACTTTGAGTATCGGAGAGGTATCTCTGGGCCCTCTCGGTAATGCACATCTGTAGCGACCCGATCCCAATGGATCGAAGTCTCTGTGCTTAAGTGACATCCCTGGATCGGTATTGCTGACACACACAGTACTCGAGGATTTATTGCAGAGTTCAATCACACACTTATTACACGAGTGTCTCAGAAAGAGTAATTATTACAACAATATGGCTGAAGGCCATCTAAATAATATAACTGCGGAAGCTTCAAAGATAAGTGAGTCCAACCAACTCCACGTCAAAGCTGAGTGCATGACAACAACCTATCACACCTTACTCTTCATTTGAAAATTCTACAACATGATACGTTGCAGCCATGTAGGTCAGCGCATGGATATTTGGCTATCACTACATGCATATTTGGCTGGTGGAGGCTCTACGGTTATCATTTGCATATCGCTAGTTTTTCCCTACAACAAAGGAATATATTTTATTTAACTACAAAGTTTAATGACATTATTGAGAAGGTTCCTCCAACTCAATCCCAAATAATAACTATAACCCAACAGTTTCATTAAGTAAGGTGATGAGATCAAATCAATAATTCAAGTACGAGATACTCAAGATGTCCATAACCGGGGACACGACTAATCATGATTAGTTTGTACACTCTGCAGAGGTTTGCGCACTTTTCCCCACAAGACTCGATCTCCTCCAATGAATTTCTCGCACTACATAATGTTTGAGAAACAGATGATCGAGACAGAGTCTTTCTGAAGCATTAACTCTTTACTCTAGGAAGACAGTACCACCTACTTTCCCCTACATCTGCTAGCCTACCACTGAAAGAGGTCACACAACTTACTCAACTATGCCAGAGCCCGTAATGGCTTGTGGCTGCACACGGAAGTTTCTAGCATGAATAATCTTATGATCCCTTTGAGCCTGGGTGGCAAACCATAGGATGATCACACGGGTACTCCGGGATATCCGAGGACAACGCTGGATTGCTCCAGGTGCCCACAACCAATCCACCCAGAAGTGTATTAAAGTAACCACCTTAAGTTAAACCTTAGATATAAATAACTCTTACATCTTTCATGAATCTCACATACCAATCCACGTCTACGAGCATAGCAAAGTAATGCAAACATAATGTAGTAACTCCCAAGGTTTAAATGTAAGGCAATAGGTTCCTACCTCATCAACTATTTCCCAAATACCCACATGTTATCAAAACCTACTCATGCAGTGTTTGAGGGTTGAAACTAATGCATAAAAACTGGGTAATAAAGAGATATGATCACAGTATTACTTGCCTTGCTGACGATTGGAAAACCCTAGAGATTCGTAGTAGCAAGCCTCACACTCCGGAAACTCTATCATGAACAAACAATAGCATACATAAGCACTCAAGCATAAGATGCAAAGGTAAAACCAAAAGAAAAGATCTAAACTGAAAGTTCAAGAGAAGAGCTTCGATTTGCAAAAAGAATCAGTCAAATCGAAGTTACGAAACTCAAACTACGATAAAAAGAAGTTCAGATTCAAATATTCTTGAAACCAAATTTTAAATTTCCAAAATCAGGTTCAAGTTGATTATCTGGACAGAGGGGAACAAGATGAAGATTTTGGCGTTGGTTTCACTAGATTTGGATAAACGAGCAAAAAGTAGTGAAGGTTTGAAGATCAGGGACTAATCTATGAAGAAAGTAATTACGGATAGGTCCCTGGCCGAAAATAAAACAAAAAAGAAAAATTTATCGGACGAACGTCCGCTAACAGAAACTAACGAACGAATTCGTTCGTTAGCAGATCTAAACCGGTGAACACCCGCTAATTAATAAAACCCTAAAAACGATCTACCGAACTTTAAAAAAACGGGCGGTTTATTTTAGGTTTATACCGGGTCTGGTGGGGGAAAACCGATGGCGGCGGCGTTCTCCGGCGAGCGGGGCAAGGCGGCGCGGCAGCGGGCGGCGTCGGCGGCGGCGGTGCGGCAGCGGCGGGAGGCCGCGGGGAGCAGCACGGCAGCGGGCGGCGCGAGGCGGCGGCGGCGGCAGGAGGCAGCGGCTTGGGGGCGACGGGGCGCGGCTCGGTGGAGTAGGAGGTCGGGCCTCGGGCCTATTTAAAGGGGCCGGGGTGCTTGGGGGAGGGGCAAGCGGCAGGGGAGGAGGAGTCCGCGCTGCACTCGGCGGCGGCGGCGTCGGGCGCGAGCCGGACTCGAGGAGGACGACGGCGAGCTGGGCCGGCCCAGTTAGGATTTTTTTAAATAATTTCTCCAAAAAAGAAAAATCCAATAATAGAATAAATAAAAATCCTAAAATCCCAAAAATAATTTTCAGGGTCCTCTCCTAATATTTAGGACAACATGAACATTTTTCTGGGCTAAAATGCAATTTTTCCCTAATTTAACCGAATAAAATCACAAATAAAAATCAAATAAAATACATATTTTTATTTAAAATTAAATTTCCATTATTTCCTCTGTTTTGAAGAAGTCATATTATCTTCTCTCATTATTCTATTTATTTTGAAATAATTGGAAAATTAATTTCCAATAAAAATTCACTTTGATCCAACTTACCAATTTTGAAAAAATTAAAAAAAATGGAATTTTATGAAAACCTCCAACTCTCTCACATGGTCCTTGAGTTGCTTAAGGTCTCTTGGATCAAAATGTCCAACTAAAACAAATTAAAAATGTAAAGAGCATGGATGCATATGATGACCTAATGATTAACATCCAAATTGAAAATTGGGATGTTACAAACCTACCCCCCCTTAAGATGAATCTCGCCCTCGTGATTCGGGTTGGCTAGCAAATACGTGTGGGTGGTCTTTCTGTAGGTCTTCTTCTCGCTCCCAGGTGGCTTCTTCCTCGGTAAGGTGGCTCCACTGAACTTTGCAAAACTTGATGACCTTGCTGCTTGTAACTCAGCTGGCAAACTCGAGAATCTTGACGGGTTTCTCCTCATAGGTTAGGTCACTCTCCAACTGAATTACTTCCAGGGGAACTATATCTCTTAGAGAAATATTAGCCATCTCTGCATGGCACTTCTTCAACTAGGAAATGTGAAACACATCATGAACTCCTGACAATCCTTCGGGTAACTCCAACTTATAGGCCACTTCTCCCATACATTCCAAAACTTGGTATGGTCCTACAAATCTTGGGGCTAACTTCCCTTTGACTCCAAATCGTTTAACTCCTCGTAGTGGTGACACACGGAGATATGCTCTGTCTCCGATTTTATAAGCTACCTCCTTGCGTTTAGTGTCAGCATAACTCTTCTGTCTGGATTGAGCTACCTTCAGTCTATCATGAATCAACTTAACCTTCTCTTCAGACTCCTTGATTAAATCTGGTCCGAACAACTGACGAACTCCAAGTTCATCCCACATCAGTGGTGTCCTGCACCTCCTTCCATACAAAGCTCTAAAAGGGGCCATCATCAAACTAGCCTCGTAACTTTTGTTATATGAGAACTCTACGTAAGGCAAATTATCGTCCCAACTAGATCCATAATCTAGCGCACAAGCTCTCAACATATCCTCCAGAATCTCATTGACTCTCTCGCTCTGTCCATCTGTCTGTGGATGAAAGGTTGTACTGAACTCTAGCCTGGTACCCAAAGTCTTGTGTAATTGATTCCAAAACTTCGAGGTAAACTTTGTTCCTCTATATGATACGATGGTCCTGGAACTCCATGCAGACATATGATCTTGTTCATATATATGTTGGCCAACTTCGTGCTCGTATAAGTGGTTTTCACACGGATAAAGTGAGCCACTTTGGTCAAGCGATCAACTACTACCCAGATGGAATCATAACCTGATCATGTCCTGGGTAATCCGGTGATGAAATCCATGCCAAGTTTATCCCACTTCCATTCGGGTATCGGCATAGGCTGAAGTAATCCTATTGGCTTCTGGTGTTCTGCCTTAACTCTCTGACATACGTCACATACGGCTACATACTCGGCAATATCCTTCTTCATACCAGTCCACCATAAACATTCCTTCAAATCCAAATACATCTTGGTGTTTCCTGAATGAATCGAGTATGGTGAGTCATGAGCCTCCTGAAGTATTAACTTCCTCATCTCTGAATCATTGGGCACATAAATATGGTCCTCAAACCATAAAGTTTCATGCTCATCCTCATGAAAACCTTTGGCCTTTCCTTCACTCATCTTTTCCTTTATCTCCGCAATCTCCTTATGAGTCTACTGGTCTTCTCGAATCTTTCCCAACAACGTGGACTGAACTTCCAATGCTGCAACAAAACCTCTCGGAACTATCTCCAAACGTAGTTCTCTGAGATCGTCGGCTATCTCTTGAGGTAATCCTCCGGTTACGAGAGTATTAGCATAACTCTTGCGGCTCAAAGCGTCTGCTACAACATTGGCTTTTCCTGGATGGTAATGCAACTTCGTATCATAATCCTTTATGAGCTCCAAGCATCTCCTTTGCCTCAGATTCAACTCCTTCTGCGTGAAAATGTACTTCAAACTCTTATGATCCATGTATACATCACAACGGTTTCCAATACAAAAATGTCTCCAGGTCTTGAGCGCATGCACTACGGCTGCTAACTCCAAATCATGCGTGGCATAATTCAACTCATGAGGTCGAAGCTATCGTGAGGCATATGAAACAACTCTTCCGTATTGCATAAGTACACCTCCAAGTCCCAGGCGAGAAGCGTCACAATAAACTTGGAAGTCCTTGCGTATATCCGGAAGGATTAGCACTGGGTCTATAACTAAACATTTCTTCAACTCCTGAAAATTGGCCTCACATTCTTCGGTCCATTTGAACTTGGTGTCCTTCTTCAATAACTCTGTGATGGGTTTCGCGATCTTGGAAAAATTCTCAATGAATCTCCAATAATATCCTGCGAGTCCAAGAAAATTGCGTATCTCTCCAACTAAGGTGGGTGCCAACCACTCAGTGACAGACTGAATCTTGGAAGGTTCTACTGCTATACCCTCTCCTGATATAACATGTTCGAGAAATCCAACTTCCTTCAACCAAAACTCACATTTGCTGAACTTGGCATATAGCTAATGTTCTCTGAGCTTCTCGAGAACCGAACGCAAATGTCCCTTGTGTTCTTCTTCATTCTTTGAGTACACCAATATATCATCGATGAACACTGAGGGAGTCCTGGATTATGGAGTCCTTGAGCGTCCGGGCTATGTGACATGGGCCGGACTGATGGGCCGTGAAGATACAAGATGGAAGGCTTTTCCCCGTGTCCGGATGGGACTCTCCTTAGCGTGGAAGGCAAGCTTGGCGTGTGGATATGAAGATTCCTTTCTCTGTAAACCGACTTTGTACAATCCTAGCCCCCTCCGGTGTCTATATAAACTGGAGGGTTTAGTCCATAGGGAATAATCATAATCATACAGGCTAGACATTAGGGTTTAGCCATTACGATCTCGAGGTAGATCAACTCTTGTAACCCCTATACTCATCAAAGTCAATCAAGCAGGAAGTAGAGTATTACCTCCATTAAGAGGTCTCGAACCTGGGTAAACATCGTGTCCCCTACCTCCTGTTACCCTCGATCCTTAGACGCATAGTTCGGGACCCCCTACCCGAGATCTGCTGGTTTTGACACTGACGTTGGTGCTTTCATTGAGAGTTCCTCTGTAGCGTTGGCATAAGGATCGATGGCTTGCCTTGTCATCAAGGACAGTATCACTTCTGGAGGAGCCCTAATTTCAGGGCAAAGCCTCCGGCTCGGCGACTTCACCATGGGCGCTTGTTCGGCCATTAAGCCAAAAGCAACCACCAAGTCATCGAAAATCCTCTTCGAAGAAGCCACGAATACTCCGACAAGATGGGTCCGGCAGATCTATCGTCTTTCAATGAACTGCTAGATCGCATCACTGCCCTAGGGGTCTCAATCGACTATGATCGGATCGGGCTTAAACCCGATCAGAGAGAAATTAAATCTCCCACGATCGATCACCCATCAGGTAGCAGTTGTGGAGGAGCAGGCTGATAAAACTCCTCTCCTACGTTGAGAACCAGCTATGTATGGATTTTTGAACCTGGAGAACCGAGTACTCATCCTCGAGAGGACACTCCCCGTCCTCTAAGCAAAAAATCGAACGTTGAGCCTGAGAACTCCTCGGACACTCCGGAGCCTGGACTAGTAACCTCGTAAATTCTTCAAACTCCGGATTCCACAGTGGGTCGGGGTGCAAATTCGAGCCCTCCCACCCACCACAAGCAATATTCTCCAAGCAACTCTGGTCCTCCGGACATATGCGACCTAATGTATGTGCGGCAGTAGCCTCGGGAGACAGTCCATCATTTTTGGGCTAGATTCCTCATTGTTAAAAACAAGATAAAAGAATGATGCGACGATGACGCAATTTCAGTATTTCGCAACAACTGTATGGACGAGGGAATCCTTAATGCCCTTAGTCACCGTCGCATTCTGCATTTTGCAGATTTGGCACACATAGTACAGAAGTACTGCGCAATGGAAAGCGCCTGGAAAACTCAGACATCCCGCTGGGAACCTCGGGCCTTTAAGCCATCTCTCGGGCAGGAAAAATGGATGCACCCTCGCGGGGCACTCGATCATCATCCCGTGGACAAGAAAACCAAGCCCTTTACGAGACATAGAACTGTCTTCGAAGGATGGCTCGATAGGCCCTGTCAAATACACATGGCGCCGAATACCGAACCAACTCACACCCTACGGGCATGTTGGATACTCCGGCAGGTGGCCAAGAGCGGCGAGGGCATCCTCATCAACACTACCCCAGAAAAGTACTCTTCGGAACGCGACGATCCCGAAGTAATCACAGTCTTTGAGACCTTCTCATCAAATAATCGGCACAAACGGGCGCTTCACAACCTTGCCGAAGTCTGCCACGTAGCAGCAATAAACCCTTGAGACGATACGACAATTACTTTCAATGCCGATGACGAACCAAGATCTCGCTCAGTCCGGGCACCAGCCGCTCTAGTCCTAAACCCAATTGTGGATGGTTTTTGGCTCACTAAAGTGCTAATGGACGGTGGCAGTGGATTGAACCTCGTATACGAGGACACGCTCAATAAAATGCAAATGGACAGGAGTCGCATTGAGCAGAGCAATACATCCTTTAGGGGAATCATCCCCAATAGGGAAGCAAGATGCTCGGGGAAAATTAAACTGGATGTGGTATTCGGCACACCAGAAAACTATAGGTCTGAAGAGATAATCTTCCAGGTGGCTCCTTTTAACAGCGGATATCATTCCCTATTAGTGCGAGATGCATTCACACGCTTTCAAGCTATACCTCATTACGGGTATATGAAGCTCAAAATGCCCGGGCCCAATGGTGTTATCACTATCTCTAGTGATCCGGACATAGCACTCCGCGCTGAAAATAAAATTGCATCCCTGGCCCTTGAGGCATTGTCTGAAGCCCTAGCGGATGAGGAACTCACCGCACTCCGTTCCACAGTGGATAGGGACGATATAATTCTTGACAAAAGGCCCAAATCCACCTCTTTCAAGCCATCTGACGAAATAGTCAAATTTCAAGTCCACCCGACGGATCCCAAGAAAACAAATTCCATTGGGGCACAGCTGGACCCGACGATCGACGCCGCATTACACGCGTTCTTGCGCGAGAACTGGGACATCTTCACCTGGCACCCCTCGGATATGCCAGGAATCCCACGCGCCCTGGCCGAACATAGTCTCAATATACTGAAGGGATACAAGTCGGTCAAGCAAACGCTCCGGCGATTTTCCGAACCCAAATGATAGGCTATGGGGGAGGAGCTAGCCAAGCTACTCGAAGCCGGGTTTATCAGAGATATCAAACATCCGGACTGGCTAGCAAACCTAGTCATGGTACCAAAGAAGGATAAATCCTGGCGCCTATGTGTCGATTTCAAAGACCTTAACAAGGTCTGCCCTAAGGACCCCTTCCCACTACCTCGCATCGACCAGATTATCGATGCAACCGCGGGACACGATTCACTATGTTTCATCGATGCATACTCTAGATACCATCAAATTATGATGAAGGAATCCGACCAAGCCGCAACGGCATTCATCACCTCGTATGGGCCTTTCTGCTTCAACACTATGCCTTTCGGGCTCAAAAACGTCGGTGCCACTTACCAATGCATGATTCAAATGTGCCTGGAAAAGCAAATCGGCAAGACTGTGGAGCCATATGTAGATGACATAGTCATCAAAACCAAGCATGTTGAATCATTGGTGGACGACTTACACCTCACATTCGACAACCTCCGAACATATGACATAAGGCTCAATCCGGAAAAGTGTGTTTTCGGTGTTCTCGCCGGCAAATTGCTCAGGTTTATTGTCTCCAATAGAGGAATCGAAGCAAACCCAGCCAAAATTTGAGCCCTGTCACAATTGGCAACACCAACCGACCTCAAGCAGGTCCAAAAACTAGTCGGGTGCATGGCAGCCTTGAGCCGCTTTATCTCCAGATTAGGAGAAAAGGCATTGCCACTGTATCGCCTGCTCTGACGCACCGAGCACTCTGTGTGGACGGACGCTGCAACAGCCGGGCTGGAGGAAATAAAAACTTTGCTAGAAAGCAACCCCATCCTGGTCACACCAAACATCGGCGAACCAATGCTGCTCTACATATCGGCAACTCACCAGGTGGTGAGTGCAGTGCTCGTCGTCGAATGAGAAGAGGAGGGACATAAATTCCCAGTCCAAAAACCAGTATACTACGTATCGACGGTCCTTACACCATGCAAATCCCGATATCCGCATTATCAGAAGATAGCGTATGCGGTCTTTATGGCATCCCGTAAACTGCGGCACTACTTCCAAGAGTGCTCAATCACAGTGGCTTTGGAAGTACCACTCAATGATATTATAAACAACCGGGACGCCATCGGCCGGATTGCCAAATGGGCCATCGAGCTCCTACCATTTGAAATAACATATAAACCACACCGAGCAATTAAATCTCAGGTGTTGGCTGACTTCGTCGCCGAATGGACAGAGGTCAAACTGCCTAAAGAGTACGGCATGTATTCCAACTGGGTGATGCACTTTGACGGCTCTAAAACGGTAGCCGGACTTGGGGC
This sequence comes from Triticum urartu, assembly GCF_003073215.2. Taxonomy (NCBI): domain Eukaryota; kingdom Viridiplantae; phylum Streptophyta; class Magnoliopsida; order Poales; family Poaceae; genus Triticum; species Triticum urartu. The sequence goes on along the minus strand of NC_053025.1, from coordinate 533,372,472 downwards.
TGGTGTCGTCTTGACATCCCCCACAGGAGACACAGTCCGTTATGTACTCCAAATACCGTATGCAGACTCTAACAATGCAACCGAATATGAGGCCCTATTGCATGGTCTCCGAATGGCTATTTCCATGGGCATACAACGCCTTGAGGTGCGCGGGGATTCAAACCTCGCAATATCCCAAATAAACGGAGACTTCGATGCAAAAGACCCAAAGATGGCGGCTTACCGCAACACCGTACTCCAAATATCAGCTCAGTTTGAGGGTCTCGAGTTCCATCACGTGGCTCGAGAGAGTAATCAAGCCGCGGACATCCTCGCTCGCATGGGCACTAAACGCGACCCCGTCCCACCTAACACCTTTGTGGAAAGGCTCTTCAAGCCATCCATGGTGTGGCAGGATAAGAACGGGAGCACTGACCCGGAGCCGATCATGCCCCCAGATTGCGAACACAGTCCCGATATCATTGGGGGATTAGGCACCGAAATAACACCATCGGCCCATGTAAACATGGATGTAATTGCCCCATGGACCGATCCTTTCCTTGCCTACCTCACTAGGAATGAGCTCCTGGAGGATCAAACTGAGGCCCGTCGCATCGTTCTACGTTCGAAAGCCTACAAAATTCATGAAGGAGAAATGTACAAGAAAAGTACTACCGGGGTCCTTCAACGATGTATCTCCGAAGACGAGGGACGATAGCTCTTGGTTGAAATACACGTTGGTCTTGGCGGCCATCATGCCGCAGCCCAGGCCCTTGTAAGTAAAGCCTTCCACACGGGTTTCTTTTGGCCCACAGCCCGGGCGGATGCACAAGACCTCGTGTAGCACAGTGTTGGATGTCAGCTTTTCGCTAACCAAAACCATATGTCGTCCACTGCCCTCCGAACAATCCCCATTACTTGGCCCTTTGTGGTCAAGGGGCTCGATATGGTCAGACCTCTTAAAGGGGGAGCCATAAGAAGAAATACTAGTGGGTTATGGTTGATAAGTTCACTAAGTGGATAGAAGCCAAGCCAGTTAATACAGTTGAAGCCGGACCGATGATAGACTTTATATCAAGCATAGTACACCGTGATGGAACTCGAGACCCTCAAACCGAGCTGATAACGGCTCTAACTTTACAGCCGATGAGGTGAAAACTTGGTGCTCCAATTTGGGCATCAAGCTTGATTACGCCTCCGTATACCACCCTCAGACAAACGGTCAGGTCGAATGGGCTAACGGCTTGATAATGAGCGGCATTAAACCCAGACTAGTGCGATCTCTACAAGAATCAGGCAAACACTGGGTCGAGGAACTCGATTCCGTACTCTGGGGGCTGCGGACCACACCCGATCACACGATCGGATACACACCTTTTTTCATGGTGTACGGTGCGGAGGTAGTCTTGCCTTGTGACATTATTCATGACTCACCTCGAGTGCGCATGTATGAAGAGAGAGAGGCCGAGCTCGATCTGCAGGATGACTTGGACGGCCTGGAGGAGGAGCGCAATGTCGTGAAAGCTTGTTCTGCATTCTATCAATAGTAGGCTCGGCGATACCAGAGCAGAGAGGTACGGGCAAAGACTTACAATGTTTGCGAACTTGTTTTACACCTACGAGAGAAGAAAAAGGACAAGCTCAAGCCCAAATGGGAGGGTCCCTTCATTATATATGAAGTTCTCATTGGAGGAGCCTATCGCCTTCGCAATGCTTCGGACAATCGCTTGGAGCCACACCCATGGAACGCTGCAAGGCTCCGAAGATTCTACACCTAAAGTCCGCACACATGCCTTTTTTCTCGGTCCTTCTCTTCTCCATTTTTACCGTTTTCCTTTTTCTCGTTTCTATACGACTTCTAGCTCGTGTTCTGATAAACCGCACACCTTAGGGGTATACATCCTTAAATGTACGTACCCCACAATACCTGGGGGCTTCTTTTCACAAGAAGCTTATTATTATTATTATTTGAGCATCAAGCTCACCGTATATATGTGTCATCTCTCCATATATGTCTCTTCTTTGCCATTATATGCACCTTTATGACTTAAGTTTTTGCCAAGCTGGGTAGCCTGGCTCCTATGCTTATGCCCTATGTTCCTGCTTGTTTGGCTAGGGCATCAAGGGAGCACCTCTGCGATTGTTACAGCCGAGTTATCCGGACATGTACCTCAGACGGGTGAAGCCGAAAGCTAGCGTTCTTAAGGGAATGATTGGTTGGTGAACAAAACATGAACTGCCCTCATGGCAATACAAAACCCCAGACTATAAAAGCGTACCGTGATTTTTTAGCATCACAACTTCGGTATGCACAAAAAAACCCGCATACCAACCCAGGGAAAGGAACCCTTAACGGAACTATTCTCTCTGGAAGATGTTTCTTACAATCAAACATAATATAACATAACTCCCCGAATACAACTTGTCTATTTAAGCAACTATGACCGGACTACCTGGTTTCCGAACATACCTTGGTGTATAGTATTTGGAAAAGCTCCAAACCTAGGGTTTTCGGAGGTCGAAGCAGAAAGTCTGCCATGACAATCGTTTTACAAATTCGACTAGAGACAAGTCTCTCGCTAAAAGTACATTGCTACTTGGACTCAAAAACTTCTTCTTCTAGACCCTCTAACGGGTTGTCCAACCTACAATCTTGTTGGGAAAACTTGGCGGCCTCCTTCACTTGGTCGTACACCAGGCTGACCATGATTTCCTGTCCATCGGATCCTCGAGGTCAGACCTGCGCCATATGATTTGGATCAAGTCTGATGTACCGCGTTTTCACCATGGCCCATGCCTCCCGAGCACTTTCTCGGCACGCTGATATCTTCCACGACCCAAAACAGCGCCGAGCTCCCTTGAATAAATTCACGAGCTCCTCCATACTTCCTGAAGGAGAGTCGGCTGGCCATAAAGCCTTAGCAATGCTTCTCAATGCCTTCCGCGCTCGCTCATGCACCTTGGACAGCTCTTGTAGCAGGTCGCCTTGAAATCCGGACACCTCTTCTTCGGGCCGCCCAGTCAACACACCTACAGAAATAAACCTGTCAGGATTCGCATCAGCGAACTGTATGTCAGTAAGTTATAAGGCATACTGAATATGCTGCCTCTCAGTTTTCTATTCTCCTTTAGGGTGTCTACTAGTTGGGCTCGTACGTCTTTTAGCTCTTTGCCAAGCTGAGTGTTGGCGTCCTGCAGCTTGTTCTTTCCGTCCCTAGTATGTATCAGTACACATTGACCAGCGGCCTCTTGCCTTTGGGCATGTTCTTTGTCCGCCTGCGCGGCCTTTAGTTTCTCTTCCACCTGATCCGACAATCCTGCCATTATCAAATGCAAACAGTGTTTCTCTGAATAAGCATGACTGGCACATGAGTATATTTTCCGGACAGCAGGAGACATTACCAGTCGGTGCCTCCTTGGACTTCTCCAGTTCGGCGGTAACAGCAGTTAGCTGGATCCGACACTGTTCCAGCTCCCGAGATAGCACACTGTTCTTCTCCATGAGTATCTGATTATACATCGATCCATAAAATCAGTCGCTTCAACTATTTTCAAGTCTCGGGGGCTACTGGTATAGGACTATTAAATCCACACAAAATGATCTTACCCGCATATCCTTTGAAAGCTGGTAAGTGGCTCCACCAAGCCCATCCTGAGCAGCTCGGATATAGGTATCCACCGAGCTGAAGGCATTGAATGCCTCTTCAGTAAAATTGGGATCCCGCATAGCTGCCCTCCGGCATCGATGGTTCATGGCACTCTCCACTACGGAGTTGGTGACAGACACATTATCCGAAACACCGGAGAGAGAACAATCTGGCATTGCACCCGTATCGACTCTAGCCCTAGAGGCAGGGTCCGGGGTCGGATTGGCGAACATATGTCCGACAAGATCTCTGGATATAGTCCGGTGGATGTTCTTCCTGAAATACAACGCAGCAGAAAACGTCACAGTCCGGTATGCTTGCTGCAGGGCATATTGAAAAATGTACCTTTTTGATGAAGGTGGGGACTTGGAAGTATCACCGTCCGCCTTTCTTTTTGAAGACCCGCCTTGTGTCGGCGCCCCCTTTTTAAGGGACGATCCCGACGCAGCTTGGTAGTGCAGTGGGTGAGGCGCAATGGGAAGGCTCTTTTGGAGGAGATGCTCCCTGGGCACTTACATGGGAAGATGGAAGAAGGCCGAGGTAATCGGCTTCTATGGCCACTCCTGTGCCGTCGTAGCTCGCCTAATAAAATACCCCCTCATTGAGCCCCATAGATATATCTGGATCCTCCTTGAATCTGGGATCCAGGTCCCGAATATGGTCCTCCGGCTGCGGAGCGGGGCTGTAGATCCCTGAAGTGGCCTTCCTCCATTCCTGGTAAAAAAAGTCAGGTTAAGATTGACTAATTGTGACTCAGGAAGAAGATTGAGTGAGGTGTTGGATTGAAAGCTTACCCGGCTAGGGGGTTGTACATGGAAAAGCCATCTCGGCACTTGAGGTGAATGAATTCTTCTTTCTCCCCTTTATAAAGATCAGCTAACATGGTGGCCAGGGTGGTGAAGTTATCCGGACCCTTGCACCCATAGCGGGATGTATCATCCTCCCCGTTGTAGTTCCACATGGGGAGTCCTCTAGATTGGAGTGGTTGGACACCGAGCGTTATGGAAATCGCCATGACTTCAATTATGGACAGTCCGGACTGGGTGAGTACATTTATCTTGTCCATTAACTTCTTAACTTCCGCATTGTCTTCCTCCTCGAGGCTCCGAGGGCGCCAGCTGTGGCACTTTCTTAGCGGGCCATGGGAAAATTCAGGTAGGCCATGTCGGATTGGGTCCGAGAGGATGACGTCTTCAATATAAAACCACTCTGAGGGCCACTCCTCGGATGTCTTCTTCGGAGTGCCGGACAGATATCTTGTCCCGGCTATGCGCCATACTTCGGCACCGCCCACCTCGAATATTGATCCCTTTTGGGAGCGAGGAACGAGGCAGAAGAGCTTCCTCCGTAGCTCGAAATGGGCCTCGCATCCCAGGAATAGCTCGTAAAGAGCAACATAGCCCGCAATGTGTAGAATCGAGCCCAGTGTGAGATTGTGTAGTTGGAGGCCGTAGTACTCCAGGATACCCCAGAGGAAAGGATGGATTGGGAATCAACGCCTCTCAAAAGAAAAGACATGAAGCACACTCGCTCCCCTTCTGAAGGATTCAGGACATTTTTTGCTAGGGCCTTGCCAGTAAAGGATGTTAATCCTGCCCGAATGGGGACTAGATCCGCAGGGGGGAGATAGCACTGCACCTGGAGCTTGGTCAGCTGGCCATGGGATCCAGAGCAGCTCTCCCAATCGCCTTTTTGAGGGCCATAGGGGCGGGAGGAAGAACTAGGAGCGCTATCCATGGTTGCGTGGTTCCTCGAGGCAAGTTCGAAGGATTCTCGCTTGGCGTGGAATGGTATCTAAGATTTGATATCCTTAAATAGACACCTTTCGTACGCTGTCGAGGGGTGCTACCTCTTGAGCACTGCGTTGGTTTTCCCTTGAAGAGGAAAGGGTGATGCAGCAAAGTAGCATAAGTATTTCCCTCATTTTTTGAGGATCAAGGTATCAATCCAGTAGGAGGCTACGCGTGCGTCCCTCACACCTACACAAAACAAATAAATCCTCACAACCAACGCGATAAGGGGTTGTCAATCCCTACACGGTCACTTACGAGAGTGAGATCTGATAGATATGATAAGATAATATTTTTGGTATTTTTATGATAAAGATGCAAAGTAAAATAAAAGGCAGTGAAAATAACTAAGTGTTGGAAGATTAATATGATGGAAGATAGACCCGGGGGCCATAGGTTTCACTAGTGGCTTCTCTCAAGAGCATAAGTATTTTACGGTGGGTGAACAAATTACTGTTGAGCAATTGACAGAATTGAGCATAGTTATGAGAATATCTAGGTACGATCATGTATATAGGCATCACGTCCAAGACAAGTAGACCGACTCCTGCTTGCATCTACTACTATTACTCCACACATCGACCGCTATCCAGCATGCATCTAGAGTATTAAGTTCATAAGAACAGAGTAACGCTTTAAGCAAGATGACATGATGTAGAGGGATAAATTCATGCAATATGATAAAACCCCCATCTTGTTATCCTCGATGGCAACAATACAATATGTGCCTTGCTGCCCCTACTGTCACTGGGAAAGGACACAGCAAGATTGAACCCAAAGCTAAGCACTTCTCCCATTGCAAGAAAGATCAATCTAGTAGGCCAAGCCAAACTGATAATTCGAAGAGACTTGCAAAGATAACCAATCATACATAAAAGAATTCAGAGAAGATTCAAATATTGTTCATAGATAAAATTGATCATAAACCCACAATTTATCGGTCTCAACAAACACACCGCACAAGAAGATTACATCGAATAGATCTCCACAAGAGAGGGGGGCTTTGTATTGAGATCCAAAAAGAGAGAAGAAGCCATCTAGCTAATAACTATGGACCCGAAGGTCTGAGGTAAACTACTCACACATCATCGGAGAGGCTATGGTGTTGATGTAGAAGCCCTCCGTGATCGATGCCCCCTCCGCCGGAGCTCCGGAACAGGCCCCAAGATGGGATCTCGTGGATACAGAAAGTTACGGTGGTGGAATTAGGGTTTTGGCTCCGTATTTGATCGTTTGGGGGTACGTATGTATATATAGGATGAAGGAGTACGTCGGTGGAGCAACAGGGGGCCCACGAGGGTGGAGGGCGCGCCTGGGGGGTAGGCGCGCCCCCTACCTCGTGGCTTCCCTGTTGGTTGCTTGACGTAGGGTCCAAGTCTCCTGGATCATGTTTGTTCCGAAAATCACGTTCCCGAAGGTTTCATTCCGTTTGATATTATTTTTTGCAAAACTCTGAAATAGGCAAAAAAACAGCAATTCTGGGCTGGGCCTCCGGTTAATAGGTTAGTCCCAAAAATAATATAAAAGTAAATAATAAAGCCCAATAATGTCCAAAACAGAAGATAATATAGCATGGAGCAATCAAAAATTATAGATACGTTGGAGAGGTATCAAGCATCCCCAAGCTTAATTCCTGCTCGTCCTCGAGTAGGCAAATGATAAAAAAAGAATTTTTGATGTGGAATGCTACTAGTCATAATATCAATGTAATTCTTCTTAATTGTGGTATGAATATTCAGATCCGAAAGATTCAAGATAAAAGTTTAATATTGACATAGAAATAATAATACTTCAAGCATACTAACTAAGCAATTATGTCTTCTCAAAATAACATGGCCAAAGAGAGTTCATCCCTACAAAATCATATAGTTTAGTCATGCTCCATTTTCGTCACACAAGAATGCTCTCATCATGCACAACCCCGATGACAAGCCAAGCAATTGTTTCATACTTTAGTAATCTCAAACTTTATAAACCTTCACGCAATACATGAGCGTGAGCCATGGATATAGCACTATGGGTGGAATAGAGTATAATGATGGGGGTTATGTGGAGAAGACAAAAAAGGAGAAAGTCTCACATCAACGAGGCTAATCAACGAGGCTAATCTATTTATTTAGAACTCAATGATTACAACTCGATATTAGAACAAGGTATGACCCTATATGAATGCCTCCGGCGGTGTACCGGGATATGCAATGAACCAAGAGTGACATGTATGAAAGAATTATGAATGGTGGCTTTGCCACAAATACTATGTCAACTACATGATCATGCTAGACAATATGACAATGATGAATGTGTCATGATAAACGGGATGGTGGAAAATTGCATGGCAATATATCTCAGAATGGCTATGGAAATGCCATAATAGGTAGGTATGGTGGCTGTTTTGTGGAAGATATAAGGAGGTTTATGTGTGAAAGAGCGTATCATATCACGGGGTTTGGATGCACCGGCGAAGTTTGCACCAACTCTCAATGTGAGAAAGGGCAATGCACGGTACCGAAGAGGCTAGCAATGATGGAAAGGTGAGAGTGCGTATAATCCATGGACTCAACATTAGTCATAAAGAGCTCACATACTTATTGCAAAAATCTACAAGTCATCAAAAACCAAGCACTACGCGCATGCTCCTAGGGGGATAGATTGGTAGGAAAAGACCATCGCTCGTCCCCGACCGCCACTCATAAGGAGGACAATCAAAGAACACCTCATGTTTCAAATTTGTTACATAACGTTTACCATACGTGCATGCTACGGGACTTGCAAACTTCAACACAAGTATTTCTCAAATTCACAACTACTCAACTAGCACAACTTTAATATCACTACCTCCATATCTCAAAACAATCATCAAGCATCAAACTTCTCTTAGTATTCAAAACACTCATAAGAAAGTTTTTACTAATCTTGAATACCTAGCATATTAGGATTATTTAAGCAAATTACCATGCTATTTAAGACTCTCAAAATAATCTAAGTGAAGCATGAGAGATCAATAGTTTCTATAAAACAAATCCACCACCGTGTTCTAAAAGATATAAGTTAAGTACTAGAGCAAAACTATATAACTCAAAAGATATAAGTGAAGCACATAGACTATTCTAATAATTTCCAAATCATGTGTGTCTCTCTCAAAAGGTGTGTACAGAAAATATGATTGTGGTAAAATAAAAGGCAAAGACTCAAATCATACAAGACGCTCCAAGCAAAACACATATCATGTGGTCAATAAAAATATAGCTCCAAGTAAAGTTACCGATGGAAGTAGACGAAAGAGGGGATGCCTTCCGGGGCATCCCCAAGCTTTGGCTTTTTGGTGTCCTTAGATTATCCTGGGGTGCCATGGGCATCCCCAAGCTTAGGCTCTTTCCACTCCTTGTTCCATAGTCCATCAAATCCTTACCCAAAACTTGAAAACTTCACAACACAAAACTTAAAGTAGAAAATCTCGTGAGCTCCGTTAGCGAAAGAAAACAAAACACCACTTCAAGGTACTGTAATGAAATCATTATTTATTTATATTGGTGTTAAACCTACTGTATTACAACTTATCTATGGTTTATAAACTATTTTACTAGCCATAGATTCATCAAAATAAGCAAACAACACACGAAAAACAGAATCTGTAGAACAGTTTGTAGTAATCTGTAGCTAGCGCAAGATCTGGAACCCTAAAAATTCTAGAATAAATTTCTGTACATGAGGAATTTATCTATTAATCATATGAAAAAAGAATTAACTAAATATCACTTTCCAAATAAAAATGGCAGCAGTTCTCGTGAGCGCTAAAGTTTCTGTTTTTTTACAGCAAGATTAACAAGACTTTCCCCAAGTCTTCCCAACGGTTCTGCTTGGCACAAACACTAATTAAACACAAAAAACACAACCAAAACAGAGGATAGATAAATTATTTATTACTAAACAGGATCAAAAAGAAAGGAATAAAAATAAAATTGGGTTGCCTCCGAACAAGCGCTATCGTTTAACGCCCCTAGGTAGGCATAAAAGCAAGGATAGATCTAGGTATTGCCATCTTTGGTAGGCGATCCATAAGTGACTCTCATAATAGATTCATAAGGTAATTTAATTTTATTTCTAGGAAAGTGTTCCATGCCTTTCCTTAACGGAAATTGGAATCTAATATTTCCTTCCTTCATATCAATAATTGCACCAATCGTTCTAAGGAAAGGTCTACCAAGAATAATAGGACATGAAGGATTGCAATCTATGTCAAGAACAATAAAATCTACGGGCCCATAGTTCCCATTTGCAACAATAAGAACATCATTAATTCTTCTCATAGGTTTCTTAATAGTGGAATCCGCAAGGTGCAAGTTTAAAGAGCAATCATCAAAAGCACGAAAACCTAACAAATCACACAAAGTCTTTGGAATCGTGGAAACACTAGCACCCAAATCATACAAAGCATAGCATTCATGATCTTTAATTTTAATTTTAATAGTTGGTTCCCACGCATCATAAATTTTTCTAGGGATAGAAATTTCCAACTCAAGTTTTTCTTCATAAGATTGCATCAAAGCATCAACGGTATGTTTGGTAAAAGCTTTATTTTGACTATAAGCATGAGGAGAATTTAGCATGGATTGCAAAAAGGAAATACAATCTATCAAAGAGCAGCTATCATAATTAAATTCCTTGAAATCCAAAATAGTAGGTTCATTAACATCTAGAGTTTTGATCTCTTCAATCCCACTTTTATCAAATTTAGCATCAAGATCTAAAAACTCCAAATTTTTGGAACGCCTTCTAGGTAAAGGTGGATCATATTCAGTCCCATCATTATCAAGATTCATATTGCAAAACAAATATTTAATAGGGGATACATCAATAACTTTTAGATCTTCGTATTTATTATCATGGTTTTCCGGCTTAGCGGCCATCTTATTAACTAAGGTAGCCTGCTTATCTGAAATTTCAGCTATTAACTTCTCAAGACAAGCAATTTGGGATCTCAAACCATCAAATTCTTTAGACATATCATCGAGATCTTTATTCATATAACTCATAAAGCTTTTTTGTTCCTTAAGCTCGCTTCTAAAGAAATTATTATGCTCAAATTATAAGACCATAAAACTCCTAACGCTGCTTTCGATTTCTTCTAACCTTTTAAGGTGAAGAACACCAAATCGGGGAAGAGCCATCATGACAAGCAAGCAATCCAACACACAAGCAAACGAGGAACGGGCAAAAAAAGGGCAAATAGAGAAAGAGAGGGAGGATAGAGAGAGAGGGCCAATAAAACGGCAAGGGTGAAGTGGGGGAGAGGAAAACGAGAGGCAAATGGGAAATAATGTAATGCGGGAGATAAGGGTTTGTGATGGGTACTTGGTATGTTGACTTTTGCGTAGACCTCCCCGGCAACGGCGCCAGAAATCCTTCTTGCTACCTTTTGAGCACTGCGTTGGTTTTCCCTTGAAGAGGAAAGGGTGATGCAGCAAAGTAGCGTAAGTATTTCCCTCGGCTTTTGAGAACCAAGGTATCAATCCAGTAGGAGGCTACGCGCGCGTCCCTCGCACCTACACAAAACAAATAAATCCTCACAACCAACACGATAAGGGGTTGTCAATCCCTACACGGTCACTTACGAGAGTGAGATCTGATAGATATGATAAGATAACATTTTTGGTATTTTTATGATAAAGATGCAAAGTAAAATAAAAGTCAATGAAAATAACTAAGTGTTGGAAGATTAATATGATGGAAGATAGACCCGGGGGCCATAGGTTTCACTAGTGGCTTCTCTCAAGAGCATAAGTATTTTACGGTGGGTGAACAAATTACTATTGAGCAATTTACAGAATTGAGCATAGTTATGAGAATATCTAGGTATGATCATGTATATAGACATCACGTCTGAGACAAGTAGACCGACTCCTGCCTGCATCTACTACTATTACTCCACACATCGACCGCTGTCCAGCATGCATCTAGAGTATTAAGTTCATAAGAATAGAGTAACGCTTTAAGCAAGATGACATGATGTAGACGGATAATTCATGCAATATGATAAAAAAAACCATCTTGTTGTCCTCGATGGCAACAATACAATACGTGCCATGCTGCCCCTACTGTCACTAGGAAAGGACACCGCAAGATTGAACCCAAAGCTAAGCACTTCTCCCATTGCAAGAAAGATCAATCTAGTAGGCCAAACCAAACTGATAATTCGATGAGAATTGCAAAGATAACCAATCATACATAAAAGAATTC